>NW_027521291.1:0-99204 GCF_052094955.1 Ictidomys tridecemlineatus
ACCCAAGTCTCCAACCACTGCTCTCTGCAACAGTCCTTCTGCACCTCAGTCTCAAAATTCTGTGCTCTACAATGATCCTTCTACACCTTAGTCTTCAAACTCTGCTCTCTGTAACAGTCCTTCTGCACCTCAGTCTTCAACAACTGCTCTCTGCAACAGTCCTTCTGCACCCCAGTCTCAAAACTCTGCTCTCTAGAATAGTCATTCTATACACCAGTCTCCATAATCTAGTCTCTGCAACAATCCTTCTGCACCCCAGTCTCCAAAATTTCCTCTCTGTAAGATCGTTCTGGTCCCCAGTCTCGAAACTCTGCTCTAAGAATCAGTCCTTCTGCACCAAAGTCTCCAAACACTGCTCTCTGTAACAGTATTTTTACACCTTACTCTTCAACAACTGCTTACTGCAATAGTCCTTCTGCACCCCAGTTTCAAACCTCTAGTCTCTGTAACAGTCCTTCTGTTCCGCATTCTCTAAACTCTGCTCTCTGTGACTGTCCTTCTGCACCTCAGTCTCAAACCTCTGATCTCTGCAAAAGTCTTTCTGCACCCCAGTCACTAACCTCTACTCTCTGCAACATTTCTTCTTCACCCCAGTCTCAAAACTGTGCTCTCTGTATCTGTCCTTCTGCACCCCACTCTCCAACCTCTGCTGTGTGTAACAGTCTCTCTTTACTGCAGTCTCCAACCTTGGCTCTTTGTAACTGTCCTCTTGCACCTCAGTTTCCAACCTCTGCTCTCTGTAAGATCCTAATGAAACCCAGTCTCAAACTCTGCTTTCTAAAATGGTCCTTCTGAACCCGAGTCTCCAAACTCTGTTCTCTAAAACACTTATTCTGCATCCCATACTTCAAACTCTTCTCTCTGTAACAGTACTTCTACACTTCACTCTCCAAACTCTGCTCTCTGTAACAGTCCTTCTGTACTGAAGTCTCAAACCTCTGCTCTCTGTAATGGTCCTTCTGCACCCCAGTCTCCAAACTCTGCATTCTGTATCAGTCCTTCTGCAACTAAGACTCCAACCTCTGCTCTCTGCAACAGTCCTGCTGCACCCCAATCTCCAAACTCTGCTCTCTGCGACAGTCCTTCTTCACCTCAGATTCCAACATCTGCTCTCAGTAAGATCCTTTTGCAACACAGTCTCTATCCTCTGCTATCTGCATTTGTCCTTCTGCACCCCAGTCTTTAACCTCTGCTTTCTGTATCAGTCCTTCTGCACCCCAGTCTCCAACCTCTGCTCTCAGAAACAGTCCTTCTCCACTTCAGTCTCCAACCTCTGCTCTCTGCAACAGTCCTGTTGCACCTTAATCTCCAAATGCTACTCTCTGCAACAGTCTTTCTCCACCCCAGTCTCCAACATCTGCTATCTACAGCAGTCCTTCAGAACCAAAGTCTCCAATCTCTGCTTTCTGTATCAGTACTTCTGCATTCAAGTCTCTAACCACTGCTCTCTGTAACAGTTTTTTCTGTACCTCTGTCTCCAAATTCTGCTCTCAGAAACATTCCTTCTCCACCCCAATCTCTAACGTCTTCTCTCCGCAACAGTTCTTCTGCACCCCAGTCTCCAAACCCTACTCTCTGCAACAGTTCTTCTACACACCAGTCTCCAACGTCCTCTATGCAACAGTCCTTCTGAACCACAGTCTTTAACATCTGATCTCTGCAAAATTCCTTCTCCACCCCAGTCTACAACCTCTGCTCTCTGTAACAGTCCTTCTGTACTCCAGTTTTCAAACTCTTCTCTCTGTAACTGTCCTTCAGCACACCAGTCTCCAACCCCTGCTTTCTGTATCAGTTTTTCTGCACTTCTTCTCCAACGTCTGCTCTCTGTACAGTTCTTCTGCACCTCGGTCTTTAAATTCTGCTCTCTGCAACATTCCTTCGGCACCCCAATCTCCAACCTCTGCTCTCTGCAACAGTCCTTCTACACCCAAGTGTCCAAACTCAGCACTCCGCAACAGTCCTTCAGCACCTCAGTCTCCAACCTCTGCTCTCTGCAATGGTTTTTCTACACCTCAGTCTTCAACATCTACTCTCTGTAAAAGTCCTTGTGCACCTCAGTCTCCAACCTTTGCTCTCTGTTACAGTCCTTCTGCACTTCACTCTGCAAACTCTGCTCTCTGCAACAGTCCTTCTGCACCCAAGTCTTCAACCTCTGCTCTCTGCAACAGTCATTTCTCACCCCAGTCTCTAAAATCTGCTCTCTGCAACAGTATTTTCCACCGAAGTCTCCAACCTCTGCTCTCTGTAACAGTCCTTCTGCACCTCAGACTCCAACCTCTGCTCTCTGCAACAGTCCTTCTGCACCTCAGGGTCCAAACTCTGCTCCCTGTGAGATCCTTATGAAACCCAGTCTCCTACCTATGCTTTCTGTAATGGTCCTTCTGCACAAGAGTCTTTCACCTCTGTTCTTTACAACACTTATTCTGCACCCCAGACTCCAAACTCTGCTCTCTGTAACAGTCCCTCTGTAAATCAGTCTCCAACCTCTGTTCTCTTTAAGGGTCCATGTGCACACCATCTCCAAACTCTGCTTTCTGTATCAGTCCTTCTGAACCCCAGTCTCCAAACTCTGTTTTCTGTATCCGTCATTCTGCACGCCAGGCTTCAACCTCTGCTCTCTGTAACAGTCATTCTGCACCCCAGTTTCCAACCTCTGCTCTCGGCCACAGTTCTTTGCACCCCAGTCTAAAAACACTGCACTCTGCAACAGTCCTTCTGCACCCCAGTCTCCATCCTCTCCTCTCTGTAACAGTTTTTCGCACATCAGTCTCCAACCTCTGCTCTTTGTAAGAGGCCTTCTGCACCCCAGTCTCCAACCTCTGCTCTCTGTAACAGGCCTTCTGCACTCAAGTCTCAAAACTCTGCTCTTTTTAACAGGCCTTCTGCACCCCAGTCTCTAACCTCTGCTCTCAGTATCAGTCGTGCACCCCAGTCTCCAAACACTGCTCTCTGTAATAAGTTTTTCTGCACCACAGTCTTCAACAACTTCTCTCTGCAACAGTCCTTCTAAACCCCAGTCTCAATACTCTGCTCGCCCCAACTATCCTTCTGCACCCCAGTCTACAAACTCTGCTCTCTGCAACAGTCCTTCTAAACTCCAGTCTCCATTCTCTGCTCGCCCCAACGATACTTCTGCACCCCAGTCTCCAACCTCTGCTCTCTAAAACAGTCCTTCTGTTCCGCAGTCTGCAGCCTCTGTTCTCCGTTAGGGTCCTTATGCACTTCAGTACCCAACATCTGCTTTCTGTATCAGTCATTTTGCACCACAGTCTCCAAACTCTGCCCTCTGTAACAGTTTTTCTAGAACTCAGTCTGCAATGTCTGCTCTCTGCAACAGTCCTTATGGACTATAGTCTCCATACTCTGCTCTCTGCAACAGTCCTTTTGCACCCCAGTCTCCAACATCTGCTCTCTGCAACAGTCATTCTCCACCCCAGTCTTCAAACTCTGCTCTCTGTAATAGTCCTTCTGTACTGCATTTTCTGTCTTTTTAAAATTTTTTTTATTGTTGGTCGTTCAAAACCTTACACAGTTCTTAATACATCATATTTCACAGTTTGATTCAAGCGGGTTATGAACTCCCAACTTTACCCCATATACAGATTGCTGTATCACATCAGTTACTCTTTCATTGATTGACATATTGCCTTTCTAGTGTCTGATGTATTCTGCTGTCAGTCCTTCTGCACTCCAGTATACTAACTCTGCTCTCTGTAACAGTCCTTCTGAAACTCAGTCTCTAAATTCTGCTCTCTGCAACAGTCATTCTGCACCCAAGTCTCCAACACCTGCTTCCTGCAACAGTCCTTTTTCATCCCATTCTCTAAACTCTTCTATTTGCAACCGTCCTTCTGCACCCCAGTCTCCAACCTCTGCTCTTTGTAACAATCCTTCTGCACATCTGTCTCCACCTCTGCTCTCTGCAATGGTCCTTCTGCACCCCAGTCTCCATTCTCTGCTCTCTGCAACAGTCCTTCTGCACCCACGTCTCCAACCTCTGCTCTCTTTAAAAATCCTTCTGCACCTCAGTCTCCAAACTCTGCTCTCTGCAACGGTTCTTCTGCAACTCAGTCACCAACCTCTGTTCTCTGCATCAGTCCTTCTGCACCTAAGTCTCCAACCTCTGCTCTCTGTAACAGTCCTTCTGTACCACAGTCTGCAACCTCTGCTCTCTGTAAAGGTCCTTCTGCACCCCAGTCTCCAACGTCAGCTTTCTGTATTAGTTCTTCTTCACCCGAGTCTCAAACCTCGGCTCTCAGTAACAGTCATTCTGCACCCCAGTCTCCAACCTCTGCTCTTTGTAACTATCCTTCTGCACATCTGTCTCCACCTCTGCTCTCTGCAATGGTCCTCCTGCACACCAGTCTCCCACCTCTGCTCTCAGTAACAGTTTTTCTGCACCCCAAGGTCCAAACTCTGCTCTCTGTAACACTCCTTCTGCACCCCAGTCTCCACCCTCTGATCCCTATAACAATCATTCTGGACCTCAGTCTCCAACCTCTGCTCTCTACAACAGTCCTTCTGCTCCTAAGTCTCCAACATCTACTCTCTATAAAAGTCCTTCTGCACCTAAGTCTCCAACCTCTGCTCTTGGTATCAGTTTTTCTGCACCCCAATCTCCAAACTCTGCTCTCTGTTACACTCCTTCTGTACCCCAGTCTCCACCCTCTGATCTCTGTAACAATCTTTCTGGACCTCAGTCTCCAACCTCTGCTCTCTACAACTGTCTTTCTGCTCCTAAGTCTCCAACCTCTACTCTCTATAAAAGTCCTTCTGCACTTCAGTCTCCAACCTCTGCTCTCTGCAACAGTCCTTCTGCACCCCAGTCTCCAACTTCTGCTCTCTGCAACGATCGTTCTGCACCTCAGTTTTCAACCTCTGCTCTCTGTAACAATCCTTCTGCAACTCAGTCTCCAAACTCTGCTCTCTGTGACAGCCCATCTGCACCCCAATTTACAACCTCTGTTCTCTACAATAGTCCTTCCGCACCCCAGGCTCCAAACTCTGCTCTCTGTAAAAGTCATTCTGAACTTCAGTATCCAAAATCTGCTCTATGTAAAAGTCCTTCTGCACCTTAGTCTCCAAAATCTGCTCTCTGTAAGATCCTTCTGCACCTCAGTCTCCAAAATCTGCTCTCTGTAAGATCCTTCTGCATCCTATTCTTAAAACTCTGCTCTCTTTAACAGTCTTTCTGCACCCCAGTCTCCAAACTCTGCTGTCTGTAACAGGCCTTCTGCACCCCAGTCTTCAACCTCTGCTCTCTGTAACAGGCCTTCTGCATCCCAGTCTCCAACCTGTGCTCTCTTCAAAGATCCTTCAGCACCCCAGGATCCAATATCTGCTCTGTGCAACAGTCCTTCTGCACCTCAGTCTGAAAAATCTGCTCTCTCTGCACCAATCGTTCTGCACCCCAGTTCCCAAACTTTGCTTTCTGTAACAAAACTTCTGAACCTCAGACTCCAAAATGCTCTTTATAAGATCCTTCTGCAACCCAGTCTCGAAACTGTGCTATATGCAACAGTGCTTCTGCACCCCAGGCTATAAACTCTGCTCTCTGTAACAGACCTTTTGCACCCCACTCTTCAAACTTTGCACTCTGTAACTGGCTTTCTTCAACCCAGTATCCAACCTCTTCTCTCTGCAACGATTCTTCTTCACCTCAGTCTCAATCCTCTGCTCTCTGCAACAGTCCTTCTGCACCCACATCTCCAACCTCTGCTCTCTTTAAAAATCCTTCTGCACCTCAGTCTCCAAACTCTGCTCTCTGCAACGGTTCTTCTGCACCCCAGTCACCAACCTCTGTTCTCTGCATCAGTCCTTCTGCACCCTAGTCTCCAACCTCTGCTCTCTGTAACAGTCCTTCTGTACCGCAGTCTGCAACCTCTGCTCTCTGTAAAGGTCCTTCGGCACCCCAGTCTCCAACGTCAGCTTTCTGTATCAGTTCTTCTTCACCCCAGTCTCAATCCTCGGCTCTCAGTAACAGTCCTTCTGCACCCCAGTCTCATACTTCTGCTCTCTGCAACATTTCTTCTGCACCCCAGTCTCCATCTGTGCTCTCTGTAACTGTACTTCTGCACCCCAGTCTCCAACTTCTGCTCTCTGTAACGATCTCTCTGCATCACAGTCTGAAACCTCTGCTTTCTGCAATGATCCTTCTGCCCCTCAGTCTCCAACCTCTGCTCTCTGCAATGATTCTTCTACACCCCAGTCTCCAAACTCTGTTCTCTGTAGGAGTCCTTGTGCACTTCAGTCTCAAACTTCTGCTCTCTATAACAATTTTTTTGCACCTCAGTCTCCAAACTCTGCTCTCTGTAACAGTCCTTCTGCACTTCAGTATCCAAAATCTGCTCTTTGTATAAGTCCTTCTGCCCCTCAGTCTCTAAACTTCGCTCTCTGTAATAGTCCTTCTGCACCCCAGTCTCGAACCTCTGCTCTCTGTAACAATCTTTCTGCATGTCAGTTTCCAACGTCTGCTCTCTGTACAAGGTCTATGCATCCCAGTCTCCAAACTCTACTCTCTGTAACAGGTTTTCTGAACCCCAGTCTCGAACCTCTTCTCTCTATAACGGTTCTTCTGCATGACAATTGCCAACCTCTGCTTTCTGTAACAGTCATTCTGCACCTAAGATTTCAACCTCTGCTCTATGTAACAGTCTTTCTAAGCCTCAGTCTGAAACCTCTTCTCTCTGCAACGATAATTCTGCACCCCAGTCTCCAAATTGTGCTCTCTGTAACAATCCTTCTGCACCCCAGTCTCCAACCTCTGCTCTTTGTACAAGTCTTCTGCACCCCAGTCTCCAAAATCTGCTCTCTCTAACAGGTTTTCTGCACCCCAGTCTCCAAACTTTTCTCTCTGCAACGATCGTTCTGCACCTCAGTCTCCGAACTCTGCTCTCTGTAACAGTCCTTCTGAACCCCAGTATCCAAACTCTGCTCTCTGTAAAAGTCCTTCTGCACCTCCGTCTCCAACCTTTGCTTTTTGTAATGGTCCTTCTGCACCCCAGTATTCAACCTCTGCCTTCTGTAACAATCCTTCTGCACCCCAGTCTCCAACCTCTGCTCTCTGTAACAGGCCTTCTGCACCCCAGTCTTCAACCTCTGCTCTCTGTAACAGGCCTTCTGCACCACAGTCTCCAACCTGTGCACTCTGAAACGATTCTTCAGCACCCCAGGATCCAATATCTGCTCTCTGAAACAGTCCTTCTCCAATTCAGACTCCAACCTCTGCTCTCTGTAACAGTCCTTCTACGCCTCAGTCTGAAACCTCTGATCTCTGCAACGATCCTTCTGCACCCCAGTTTCCAAACTGTGCTATCTGTAACAATCCTTCTGCACACAAGTCTTCAACCTCTTCTCTCTATCAGGTCTTCTGCACCCCAGTTTCCAAACTCTGCTCTCTGTAACAGGCCTAATGCACCCCAGTCTCAAACCTCTTCTCTCTGCAATGATCCTTATGCACCTCAGTCTCCAACCTCTGCTCTCTGCAACAGTCTTTCTGCACCCCAGTCTCCGAACTCTTCTCTCTGTAAGATCCTTTTTCACTCCGGTTTCCAAACTTTGCTCTCTATAACAGTCCTTCTGCACCTCAGTCTTCAAACTCTGCTCTCTGCAACGGTCCTACTGAACCCCAGAATCCAACCTCTGTTCTCTTTAACAGGCCTTCTGTACTGCAGTCTCCAAACTCTGCTCACTGTAAGGATCCTTCTGCTTCCCAGTCTCCAAACTCTGCTTTCTGTATCAGTTTTTCTTAACTCCAGTCTCCAACCTCTGCTCTCTGTAACTTTCTTTCTGCACGTCAGACTCCAACCTCTCTCTCCGCAACAGTCTTTCTGCGTCCCAATCTCCAACTTCTGCTCTCTTCAACAGTCCTTCTGCACCTCAGTGTCTAACCTCTGCTCTCTGTTAGATATTTCTGAAACCCTGTCTCTAAACTCTGCTTTCTGAAATGGTCCTTCTGCACCCGAGTTTCCAACCTCTGTTCTCTATAACAGTCCTTCTGCACCTCAAACTGCAACCTCTGCTCTCTGCAACAGTCTTTCTACACCCCGGTCTCTAACCTCTGCTCTCTGTAACAGACTTTCTGCACCTCAGTCTCAAACCTCTGCTCTCTGCAACAGTCTTTCTGCATCCCAATCTCCAAACTCTGCTCGCTGCAACAGTCGTTCTGAACCTCAGTGTCCGAATTCTTCTCTCTGTAAGATCCTTCTGAAACCCAGTCTCCAAACTCTGCTTTCTGCAATGGTCCTTCTGCACCCTAGTCTCCAACCTCTGTTCTCTACAACACTTATTCTTTACCCCAGGCTTCAACCTCTGCTCTCTGTTTTAGTCCTTCTCACCTCAGTCGGAAACCACTTCTCTCTGCAATAGTCCTTCTGCACCCCAGTCTCAAATCTCTGCTCTCTGCAACAGTCCTTCTGCACCCCAGTCTCCAACATCTGCTCTCTGAAAAAGTCCTTTTTCACCCCAGTCTTCAACCTCAGCTCTCTGCAATAATCCTTCTGCACCCAGGTCACCAACGTCTGCTTTCTGTATAAGTCCTTCTGCACCCCAGTCTTCATCCTCTGCTCTCTGTACCAGTCCTTCTGCACCTCAGTCTCCAACCTCTACTTTCTGCAGCAGTCCTTCTCTACCCCAGTCTCCAATCTTTTCTCTCGCCAACAGTCCTTCTGGACGCCAATATCCAACCTCTACTCTCTGCAACAGTCCTTCTACACCCCAGTCTCCAACCTCTGCTCTTTGTAACGTGCCTTCTGAACCCCAGGCTAAAACCTCTGCTCTCTGTAACAGTCCTTCTGCACCTCAATCTGAAAACTCTGCTCACTGCAACGAACCTTCTACACCTAAGTCTCCAACCTCTGCTCTCTGTAACAGTCCTTCTGTACCTCAGCCTACAAACTCGGCTCTCTGTAAGATCCTTTTGCAACCCAGTATTTAACCTCTGCTATCTGTAACTGACATTCTGCACCCCAGTCTCCAAGCACTGCTCTCTGTAACAGGCCTTCTGCACCCCAATCTCCAACCTCTGCTCTCAGTAACAGGACTTTTGACCCCAGTCTCCAAACTCTTCTTTCTTCAACGATTCTTCTGCATCCCAGTCTCCAAACTTTTCTGACTGTCACATCATTCTGCACACCTGTATCAAACCTCTGCTCTCTCTAAAAGTCCTTCTGTAAAGCAGTCTCCAACCTCTGGTCTTTGTCAGGGTTCTTCTGCACCTCAGTCTCCATCCTCTGCTCTCTGCATCACTCAAATTGCACCTCAGACTCCAAACTTTGCTCTCTGTAACAGTTTTGCTGCACCTCAGTCTCCAACCTGTGCTCTCTGTAAAAGTCCTACTGCACCCCAGTCTTCAACCTGTGCTCTCTGTAAAAGTCCTTCTTCACCATAATCTCCAAACTCTGCTCTCTATAACGATCCTTCTGCACCCAAGTCTCCAACCTCTTCTCTCTGCAACGATCTTTCTGCCACCCTGTCTCCAACCTCTGCTCTTTTTAACTATCCTTCTGCACCCCAGTCTCCAACCTCTGCTCTCTGCAACGATCTTTCTGCAACCCTGTCTCCAACCTCTGCTCTCTTTAACTATCCTTCTGCACCCCAGTCTCCAACCTCTTCTCTCTGCAACGATCTTTCTGCAATCCAGTCTCCAACCTCTGCTCTCTTTAACTATCCTTCTGCACCCCAGTCTCCAACCTCTGCTCTATGCAACGGTCCTTCTGCACCAAAGTTTTCAACATCTGCTTCTGCAAAATTTCTTCTACACCCCCAGTCTTCAAATTCTGCTCTCTGCAACAGTCCTTCTACACCCCAGTCTCCATACTCTGCTCGCCCCAACGAACCTTCTGCACCCCAGTCTCCAATCTCTGTTCTCTGCAACAGTTATTCTGCACGCCAGTCTCCAACCATTTTCTCTGTAACAGTCCTTCTGTACCGCAATCTCCAACGTTTGTTCTTTGTAAGAGTCGTTATGCACTCCAGTATCCAACCTCTGCTTTCTGTATCCGTCGTTTTCCACAACAGTCTCCAAACTCTGCCCGCTGTAACAGCCCTTCTGCAACTCAGTCTAAAAACTCTGCTCTCTGCAACAGTTCTTCTACACTCCAGTCTCCATCATAAGCTCTCTCCAACAGTCCATTTTCACCACAGACTCCAACATTTGCTCTCTAAAAAAGTTCTTTTCCACCCCAGTCTCCAAACTCTGCTCTCTGTAAAAGTCTTTCTGTACTGAAGTCTCAAATTTCTGCTCTCTGTAAGGGTCTTTCTGCACCCGAGTCTCCAACCTCTGCTTTCTGTATCAGTTCTTCTGCACCCAAGTCTCCAACCGCTGCTCTCTGTATCGATCTTTCTGCACCTCAGTCTCTAAGTCTGCTCTCTGCAACAGTCCTTCTGCACCCCAGTCTCCAAACTCTACTTTCCATATCAGTTATTCTGCACCCCAGTCTCCAACCTCTGCTCTCTGCAACAGTCCTTCTGCACCTCAGTCTCCAACATTTGCTCTTTGTTAGATTACTCTGCAAACCAGTCTCCCAAGTCTGCCCTCTGTAACAGGCCTTCTGCACCCCTTCTCAAAACTCTTTTCTCTGTAACAGTCCTTTTGCACCCCAGTCTAAATACTCTACTCTCTACACGATCCTTCTGCACCCCAATATCCATCCTCTGCTCTCTGCAAAAGTTCTTCTTCACCACAGTCTCCAAACGCTGCTCTTTATAACAGTCCTCCTGTAGTGCAGTCTCAAAAATCTGCTCTCTGTAACGGTCCTTCTGCATGGCAGTCTCCAACCTCTGCCCTCTGTAACAGTCCTTATGCACCTCAGCCTCCAAACTCTGCTCTCTGCAACAGTCCTCCTGCACCGCAGTCTGAAAACTCGGTTCTCTGCAATGATCCTTCTGCACCCCTGTTTCCAAACTCTGCTCTCTGTAACAGTCCTGCTACACCTCAGTCTCCAACCTTTTCTCTCTGTAAGATCCTTCTGCAACCCTGTCTCCAAACCCTTCTTTCTGTAACAGTCCTTCTGCACTCCATTCTCCAACCTCTGCTCTCTGTAACAGGCCTTTTGCACCCCATTCTCAATCCTCTTCTCTCTGTAACAGTGCTTCTGCACCTCAGTCTACAAACTCTGCTCTCTACAATAGTCCTTCGGCAAGCCAGTCTTCAACATCTGCTCTCTGCAAAATTCCTTCTGCACCTCAGTCTGAAAACTCTATTCTCTGCAACGATCCTTCTTAACTCTAGTCTCCTACATCTGCTCTATGTAACAGTCCTGCTGCACATTGGTCTACAACCTCTGCTCTCTCTAAGATCCTTGTGCAACCTTGTCTAAAATCTCTGCTCTCTGTAACAGTTCTTCTGAAACCTATTCTTGAACCTCTGCTCTCTGTAACAGGCCTTTTGCACACCAGTCTCCAACCTCTACTCTCTGTAACAGTCTTTTTGCACCTCAGTCTCCAACCTCTGCTCTCAGCAACAATTCTTCTGCACCTCAGTCTTCAAACTCTTCTCTCTGTTACAGTCCTTCTGCTCCCCAGTCTCTAACCTCTGCTGTCTGCAACGCTCCTTCTGCACCCCAGTCTCATACCTCTGCTCTCTGCAACGAACCTTCTGCACCCAAGTCTCCAACATCTGCTCTATGCAACAGTCCTTCTGAATCCCTGTCTCAAACCTGCTCTCTGTAATATCCTTCTGCACCACAGTTTCAAAACTCTGCTCCAGTAACATTCCTTCTCCACCACAGTCTCCAACCTCTGCTTTCTGCAATGGTACTGCTGCACCTGAGTCTCCAACCTCTGTTCTCTGTAACAATCCTTCTCCTCCCCATCTCCAAACTTTTCTCTATAAAAGTTCTTCTGCACCTCAGTCTCCAACCTCTGCTCTCTGCAAAAGTACTTCTGCACCCCTCTGCTCTCTGTAAGATTCTTCTGCACCCAAGTCTCCAAACTCTGCTCTCTGCAACAGTCATTCTACACCCCATTCTCTAACCTCTGTTCTCTGCAACAGTCATTCTGAACCACAGTTTCCAACATCTGCTCTCTGGAAGAGTCCTTCTCTACCCTAGTGTCCAACGTATCCTCACTGTAACAGTCTTTCTGTACAGCAGTCTCCAAACTCTGCTTTCTCTAACGGTCCTTCTGCACCACAGTCTCCAACCTCTGCTCTCTGTAACATTCCTTCTGCACCTCAGTCTCCAACCTCTGCTCTCTGCGACAGTTCTTCTGCACCCCAGTCTCCAACCTTTTCTCTCTGCAACAGTTCTTCTGCACCCCAGTCTCCACCATCTGCACTCTGAAACAGTCTTTCTTAAACGCAGTCTCCAACCTCTTCTCTCTGTAACAGGCCTCCTGTACTGCGGTCTCCAAAGTCTGCTCTCTGTAATTTTCCTTCTGCACCACAGTCTTCAACCTCTGCTTTCTCTGTCAGTTTTTCTGCACCCCAGTCTCTAACCTGTGATCTCAATAACACTCATGCATCTCAGTCTCCAAACTCTGCTCTCTGCAACATTCTTTCTGCACCCAGTCTCCAAACTCTGCTCTCTCCAACAGTTTTTATACACCCCATTCTCCAACTTCTGCTATCTGAAACAGTTTTTCTGTACCCCAGTCTCCAATATCTGCTCTCTTTAAAAATCCTTCTGTACCTCAGTCAGAAGCCAGCTTCATTAAACAGAGAGACCAGCTCCCTAGGAGAGACCAGATCCATGAGAGGGAGACCAGCTCCATGAGAGAGAGCAGCTCCATGAAAGAGAGAGACCAGCTCCATGAGAAAGACCAGCTCCATAAGAGAGAGACCGCCTCAATGAGAGAGACCAGCTCCATGAGAGAGAGTGAGCTGCTCCATGAGTGATACCAGTTCCACGAGAGGGACCATATCCATGAGAGAGAGACTACCTCCATGAGACAGAAAGATGCCCCAAGAGAGAGACAAGCTCCACGAGAGATACCATCTCTATGAGAGAGACCCGCTCCTTGAGATAAAGAGAACAGCTCCACGAGAAAGACCAGCTCCATTAGAGAGACCAGCTCCCTGAGAGAGAGATAGCTCCATGGGAGAGACCAGCTCCATGAAAGAGAGACCAGCTCCATGAGAGAGACCAGCTTTATGAGAAAGAACAGCTCCATGAAAGAGAGACACCAGCTCCATGAGGGAGACCATCTCTGTGAGAGAGACAGCAGCTCCATGAGAGAGACCAGCTTCCTGAAAGAGATAGACCAGCTCCATGAGAGAGACCAGCTCATTGAGAGAGAGATCAGCTAAAAGAGAGACAGATCAGTTCCATGACAGAGACCAGCTCCATTATAAAGAGAGACCAGCTCCATGGAAGAAACCAGCTCCATGCGAGAGAGACCAGCTCCCTGAGCAAGAGAGATGAACTACCTGACAGAGAAAGACCAGCTCCATGAGAGAGAGAGAGACTAGCTCCATGAGAGAGAAATCAGCTCCATGAGAGAGAGACCAGATCCATGAAAGAGGGAGACCAGCTCCCTTAGAGACACCAGCTACCTGAGAGAGAGACCAGCTCAATGAGAGACACCAGCTTCCAGAGAGAGAGAAAGACCAGCTTTATGAGAGACATTAGCTCAATGAGAGAGAGTCCAGCTACATGAGAGAAACAAGAGCTCCATGAGAGAAAGAAGCTTCATAAGAGTGAAAGATCAGCTATATTGTAGAGACCAGGTCCATGAGAGACAGACCAGTTCCCGGAGAGAGAGAGACCACCTCCATGAGAGAGACCAGCTACACAAGAGAGACCAGCATTTAGAAAGAGAGAGTACAGCTCCATGAGAGATATTACCAGAATGAGAGAGAGGAGCTCCATGAGAGAGAGACACCATCTGCATGGGAGAGCGCAGCGCCATGAGAGACAGACAAGCTTCCTAAGAGAGTGAAACCATCTCCATGAGAGAGACAAGATCAACGAGAGAGAGACCAGCTCTATGAGAAAGACCACATTCCTGAAACAGAGACCAGCTCCATGAGACAGTAGAGCTCCGTGAGAGAAAGAGACCAGCTCCATGAGAGAGAGACCAGCTCCATGAGAGAGAGAGACCAGCTCCATGAGAGAGAGATTAGCTTCCTGAGAAAAACAAGCTTAATGAGAGAGACCTTCTCCATGAAACAGAGACCACCTCCATGAGAGAGAAAGACGAACACCCTGAGAGATACAAGCTCCATGAAACAGAGACCAGCTCTATGAGAGAGGGATACCAGCTCTCTGAGAAATACCAGCTCCATGAAAGAGAGACTGGTTCAATGAGAGAGACCAGCTCCATGAGAGAGAGACCAGCTCCATGAACAAGAGACCAGCTCCATGAGAGAGACAAGCCAATCGAGAGATACCAGGTCCATGAGAGAGACCAGGTTCCTGAGAGAGAGAGGCAAGCTCCATAAGAGAAAACAGCTCCATGAGAGAGACCAGTTTCCTGAGAAAGAGATCAGCTCCATGGAGAAAGCAGTTCCATGAGAGAGAGACCAGCTCCACGAGACATACCAGCTTTATGAGAATGAGCACCTCAATGAAAGAGAGAGACCAGATTAATGAAGGAGACCAGCTTCATGAGAGACAGAGATCAGCTCCAAGAGAGAGAGACACCATCTCCATGAGAGAAACCACCTCCCTGAGAGAGAGAGAAACGAGCTACATGAGAGAGACCTTCTCAATGAGAGAGAGAGAGACCAACTCGATAGAAGAGATGAGCTGCATGAGATATAGAGACCAGATCTATGAGAGAGAGAAAGCAGCTCAATGTGAAGGAGAGACCAGCTAGATGACAGAAGGACACCAGCTCCTGGGGAGATACCATTTTCATGAGAGAGAGACCAGCTCCAAGAGACAGAGCAGCTTCATGAGAGATAGAGACCAGCTCCAAGGGAGAGATTAGCTCCATGAGAGACAGAATAGCACCATGAGAGAGAGACAAGCTCCATGAGAGAAACCATCTCCCTGAGAAAGAGATACAAGCTCCATGAGAGAGAGGGACCAGCACCATGAGAGAGACCAGCTTCTTGAGAGAGAGCGACCAGCTTTATGAAAGAGACCAGCTCCATAATAGAGAGAGACAAGCTCCATGACAGAGACCAATTCCATGAGAGAGAGATATAGGCTCCATGAGTGAGAGGGACCAGCTCCATGAGAGAGAAACAAGCTCAATGACAGAAAGACAAGCATAATGAGAGACAGAGACCAGCTCAATGAGAGAGAGATCAGCTCCATGAGACAGAGAGACCACCCTCATGTGAGAGACCAGATCCCTGAAAGAGATAATAGCTTCATAATAGAGACCAGCTTCTGGAGAAAGAGAGACCAGCTCCAAAGAGAGACCAGTTAAATGAGAGTAAGACCAGGTCCAAGAGAGAGAGAGATCAGATCCATTAGAGAGACCATCTCCCTGAGAGAGAGACCAGCTCCATGCGAGAGACCAGTTCCCTGAGAGCAAGAGACCAGCTCCATGAGAGTGACCAGCTCCATGAGAGAGAGACCAGATCCATGAGAGCATGAGACCAGCTCCATGAGAGAGAGAGAAGAGATCCATGAGAGAGAGAGACCAGTTCCATGAGAGAGACCAGCTCCATGAGAATGACACCAGCTTCATGAAAGAGAGACTATCTCTATGAGAGAGACAAGCTCCACGAGAGAGACCAGTTCCCTGAGAGAGAGATCAGCTCCATGGGAGAAACAAGCTCCATTAGACAGAGACCAGCTCTATGAGAGAGACCAGCTTTATGAGAAAGATCAGCTCCATGAAAGAGAGAGACCAGCTCCATGAGGGAGACCAGCTTTATGAGAGACAGAAATCAGCTCCATGAGAGTGAGACACCAGCTGCTTGAGAGAGACCAGCTCCCTGAGAAAGAGAAACTAGCTCCATGAGAGAGACCTTCTCCATGAGAGATAGAGACCAGCTCGATAGAAGAGACCAGCTGCATGAGATAGAGAGACAAGTTCCATGAGAGAGAGAGACCAGCTCCATGAGAGAGAGAGAAGAGATCCATGAGAGAGAGAGACCAGTTCCATGAGAGAGACCAGCTTCAAGAGAGTGAGACCAGCTCCATGAAAGAGAGATCATCTCCATGTGAGAGACAAGCTCCCCGAGAGAGACAAGTTCCCTGAGAGAGAGATCAGCTCCAATGGAGAAACGAGCTCCATTAGAGAGAGAGCAGCTCTATGAGACAGACCAGCTTTATGAGAAAGATAAGCTCCATGAAAGAGAGAGACCAGCTCCAAGAGGGAGACCAGCTTTATGAGAGACAGAAATCAGCTCCATGAGAGTGAGACACCAGGTGCATGAGAGAGACCAGCTCCCTGAGAGAGAGAAACTAGCTCCATGAGAGAGACCTTCTCCATGAGAGAGAGAGACCAGCTTGATAGAAGAGACAAACTGCATGAGATAGAGAGACAAGATCCATGAGAGAGAGACCAGCTCCATGAGAGAGAGACCAGGTCCATGAGAGAGGGAGACCAGCTCCTGGAGAGATACCAGTTCTGTGAGAGAAAGACAAGCTCTATGAGGGAGAAAGACCAGCTCCATTAAGAGTCCAGCTCCATGAGAGACAGACGAGCTTTCTCAGAGAGAGAGACCAGCTCCCTGAGAGAGACCATGTCCATTAGAGAAACTAGCTCCATGAGAGAGACCAGCTCCATGAGAGAAAGAGACCAGCTCCATGAGAGTGAGAGTCCAGCCCCATTGGAGAGATCAGCTCCATGGGAGCAAGAGACAAGCTCCAGGGGAAAGATACCAGCTCCATGAGAGAGAGACCAGCTCAATGAGAGAGACCAGATACCTGAAAGAGAGACAACCTTCATGAGAGAGACCAGGTTCCTAAGAGAGTGAGACCAGCTCCGTGAGCGAGAACAACTCAAAGAGAGAAAGAGCAGCTCCAAGAGAGAGAGAGAGACCAGCTCCATGAGAGAGAGAGACCAACTACAAGAGAGATAGAACAACTGTTTGAGAGAGAGAGACCAACAACATGAGAGAGAAAGACCAGCTCTATTAGAGAAATAGAGTCTAGTTCCTGAGAGAGAGACCAGCTCCATGAGAGAGACCAGTTCCATGAGAGAGAGACCAGCTCCATGAGAGAGACCAGCTTCGTGAGAGAAAATTTCCAGCTCCATGAGATAGACCAGCTCCATGAGAGAGTGACCAGCTCCATGAGAGAAAGAGAACAAATACATGAGAGAGTGACCAGCTTCACGAGAAAAATAAAGTCCCGCTCTTTGAGAGAGAGACAAGCTCCATGAGAGAGACCAGCTCCATGAGAGAGAAACCAGGTCCATGAGGGAGACCAGCTCAGAACAAAGAGTCCAGCTCCATGAGAAAGACCAGCTTCATGAGAGAGAGACCAGCTCCATGAGAGAGACCAATTCCATGAGAGAGAGAGACAAGCTTCATGAAAGAGAGCAGCGCCATGAGAGACAGACCAGCTTCCTGACAGAGAGAGACCAGTTCCGTGAGAGAGAGACCAGCTCCATGAGAGAGACAAGCTTTCTGACAAAAAGAGTCCAGCTCCATGAGAGAGACCGGCTCCATGAAAGAGAGCAGCGCCATGAGAAACAGACCAGCTCCCTCAGAGAGTGAGACGAGCTCCATGAGAGAGAGACAAGCTCCATGAGAGAGAGAAAAGCTCCATGTGAGAGACTAGATCCCTGAAACAGAGACAAGCTCCATGAGAGAGACATGGTCCCTGAGAGAGAACAACCAGCTCCATGAGAATGAACAGCTCCATGAGAGAGAGACCAGCTCTATGAGATTGAGAGACCAGCTCCATTAGAGAGAGAGAACAGTTCCATGAGAGAGAGACAAGCTCCATGAGAGAGGGAGAAGCTCCATGAGAGAAAGAGAAGCTCCATGAGAGACACCAGCTTCTAAGGAGAAAGAGACCAGGTTTATTAGAGACATTACCTCAATGAGAGAGAGACCAGCTCCATGAGAGAGGGAGAGACCAGCTCAATATGAGAGACCAGCCCCATGAGAGAGACAGACAAGCTCTATTGGAGAGACCAACTCCATGAGAGACAGACCAGCTCCCTGAGAGGGAGAGAGCAGCTCGATGAGGGAGAGACCAGCTCCATGAGAGAGACCAGCTCCCTGGGAGAGAGATTAGCTCCATGAGAAAGACCAGCTTCCAGAAAGAGAGAGGCAAGCTCCATTAGATATTTTAGCTCATTGAGAGAGAGACCAGCTCCATGAGAAAGAGAGACCAGCTCCATGAGGGAGAGCAGCTCCATGAGAGAGAGAGACCAGCTCTATGGGAGAGAGCAGCGCCATGAGAGATAGACCAGCTCCATGAGAGAGACCAGCTTCCTGAGAGAGAGAGACCAGCTACATGAGAGTGACCAGCTCCATGAGAGATAGACCAGATCCATGAGAGTGAGAGAACAACTCCATGATTGAGAGAGACGAGTGCCATGAGAGAGAGACCAGCTCCATGAGACAGAAACCAGCTCCATTAAACAGAGAGATCAGCTCCTTAGGAGAGACCAGATCCATGAGATGGAGACCAGCTCCATGAGAGAGAGCAGATCCATGAAAGAGAGAGACCAGCTTCATGAGAAAGACCAGCTTCATAAGAGAGAGACCACCTCAATGAGAGAGACCAGCTCCATGAGAGAGAGTGAGCTTCTCCATGAGTGCTACCGGCTCCATCAGTGGAACCAGATCCATGAGAGAGAGACCACCTCCATGAGAGAGAGAGATGCCCCAAGAGAGAGACAAGCTCCACGAGAGATCCCATTTCCATGAGAGAGACCCGCTCTTTGACATAGAGAGACCAGCTCCACGAGAGAGACCAGCTCCATTAGAGAGACCAGCTCCCTGAGAGAGAGATAGCTCCATGGGAGAGACCAGCTCCATGAAAGAGAGACCAGCTCCATGAGAGAGACCAGCTTTATGAGAAAGAACATCTCCATGAAAGAGAGAGGCCAGCTCCCTGAGAAATACCAGCTCCATGAAACAGAAAACGGTTCAATGAGAGACAAGCTCCATGAGAGAGAGAGACCAGCTCCATGAACGAGAGACCAGCTCCATGCGAGAAACCAGCTCCATGAGAGAGACCAGTTCTCTGAGAAAGAGATCAGCTAAATGGAGAAACCAGTTCCATTAGAGAGAGACCAGCTCCCCGAGAAATACCAGCTTTATGAGAAAGAGCAGCTCAATGAAAGAGAGAGGACAGCTTTATGAGGGAGACCAGCTTCATGAGAGACAGAGATCAGCTTCATGAGAGAGAGACACCATCTCCATGAGACAAACCAGCTCCCTGAGAGAGAGAGAAATGATCTACATGAGAGAGACCTTCTCCATGAGAGAGAGAGTCCAGCTCGATAGAAGAGACGAGCTGCATGAGATATAGAGACCTGATCCATGAAAGAGAGAGACCAGCTCCATGTGAAAGAGAGACCAGATAGATGACAGAAGGACACCAGCTCCTGGGGAGATACCATTTTCATGAGAGAGAGACCAGCTCCATGAGACAGAGCAGCTCCATGAGAGATAGAGACCAGCTCCAAGGGAGAGATTAGCTCCATGAGAGACAGAATAGCACCATGAGAGAGAGACCAGCTCCATGAAAGGGACCATCTCCCTGAGAGAGAGATACAAGCTCCATGAGAGAGAGGGACCAGCACCATGAGAGAGACCAGCTTCTTGAGAGAGAGCAACCAGCTTTATGAAAGAGACCAGCTCCATGATAGAGAGAGACAAGCTCCATGACAGAGACCGATTCCATGAGAGAGAGATATAGGCTCCATGAGTGAGAGGGACCAGCTCCATGAGAGAGAAACAAGCTCAATGACAGAAAGACAAGCATAATGAGAGAGAGAGACCAGCTCCATGAGAGAGAGACCAGCTCCAAGAATGAGAGACCAGCTCCATGAGAGAGACAAGCTCCTCGAGAGATACCAGGTCCATGAGAGAGACCAGCGTCCTGAGAGAGAGAGACCAGCTTCATGAGAGAAAACAGCTCTATGAGAGAGACCAGTTCCCTGAGAAAGAGATCAGCTCCATGGAGTAACCAGTTCCATGAGAGAGAGACCAGCTCCACGAGAGATACCAGCTTTATGAGAAAGAGCAGCTCAATGAAAGAGAGAGACCAGCTTTATGAGGGAGACCAGCTTCCTGAAAGACAGAGATCAGCTCCAAGAGAGAGAGACACCATCTCCATGAGACAAACCAGCTCCCTAAGACAGAGAGAAACGATCTAAATGAGAGAGACCTTCTCCATGAGAGAGAGAGTCCAGCTCGATAGAAGAGATGAGCTGCATGAGATATAGAGACAAGCTCCATGAGAGAGAGAGACCAGCTCCATGAACGAGAGACCAGCTCCATGAGAGAAACCAGCTCCATGAGAGAGACCAGTTCTCTGAGAAAGAGATCAGCTAAATGCAGAAACCAGTTCCATTAGAGAGAGACCAGCTCCCCGAGAAATACAAGCTTTATGAGAAAGAGCAGCTCAATGAAAGAGAGAGGACAGCTTTATGAGGGAGACCAGCTTCATGAGAGACAGAGATCAGCTTCATGAGAGAGAGACACCATCTCCATGAGACAAACCAGCTCCCTGAGAGAGAGAGAAATGATCTACATGAGAGAGACCTTCTCCATGAGAGAGAGAGTCCAGCTCGATAGAAGAGACGAGCTGCATGAGATATAGAGACCTGATCCATGAAAGAGAGAGACCAGCTCCATGTGAAAGAGAGACCAGATAGATGACAGAAGGACACCAGGTCCTGGGAAGATACCATTTTCATGAGAGAGAGACCAGCTCCATGAGACAGAGCAGCTCCATGAGAGATAGAGACCAGCTCCAAGGGAGAGATTAGCTCCATGTGAGACAGAATAGCACCATGAGAGAGAGACCAGCTCCATGAAAGGGACCATCTCCCTGAGAGAGAGATACAAGATCCATGAGAGAGAGGGACCAGCACCATGAGAGAGACCAGCTTCTTGAGAGAGAGCAATCAGCTTTATGAAAGAGACCAGCTCTATGATAGAGAGAGACCAGCTCCATGACAGAGACCAGCTCCATGAGAGAGAGATATAGGCTCCATGAAAGAGAGGGACAAGCTCCATGAGAGAGAAACAAGCTCAATGACAGAAAGACAAGCATAATGAGAGAGAGAGACCAGCTCCATGAGAGAGATATCAGCTCCATGAGAGAGAGAGACCACCCTCATGTGAGAGACCAGATCCCTGACAGAAATAATAGCTTCATGATAGAGATCAGCATCCAGAGAAAGAGAGACCAGCTCCATGAGAGAGACCAGGTTAATGACAGTTAAACTAGGTCCAAGAGAAAGAGATCAGATTCATGAGAGAGACCATCACTTTGAGAGAGAGACCAGCTCCATGAGAGAGACAAGCTCCCTGAGAGCGAGAGACCAGCTCTATGAGAGAGAGAGTCCAGCTCCATGAGAGAGAGAGAAGAGATCCATGAGAGAGAGATACCAGTTCCCTGAGAGAGACCAGCTCCATGAGAGTGAGACCAGATCCATGAAAGAGAGACCATCTCAATGAGAGACACAAGCTCCACGAGAAAGACCAGTTCCCTGAGAGAGAGATCAGCTCCATGGGAGAAACGAGCTCCATTAGAGAGAGACCAGCTCTATGAGAGAGACCAGCTTTATGAGAAAGATCAGCTCCATGAAAGAGAGAGACCAGCTCCAAGAGGGAGACCAGCTTTATGAGAGACAGAAATCAGCTCCATGAGAGTGAGACACCAGGTGCATGAGAGAGACCAGCTCCCTGAGAGAGAAAAAATAGCTCCATGAGAGAGACCTTCTCCATGAGAGATAGAGACCAGCTCGATAGAAGAGACCAGCTTTATGAGATAGGGAGACAAGATCCACGAGAGAGAGACCAGCTCCATGAGAGAGAGACCATGTCCATGAGAGAGGGAGACCAGCTCCTGGAGAGATAAAGTTCTGTGAGATAGAGACCAGCTCTATGAGGGAGAAAGTCCAGCTCCATTAGGAGTCCAGCTCAATGAGAGACAGACAAGCTTTCTCAGAGAGAGAGACCAGCTTTCTGAGAGAGACCATGTCCATGAGAGAAACTAGCTCCATCAGAAAGACCAGCTCCATGATAGAGAGACAAGCTTCATAAGAGTGAGAGACCAGCCCCATTGGAGAGACCAGCTTTATGAGAGCGAGAGACCAGCTCCATGGGAAAGATACCAGCTCCGTGAGAAAGAGACCAGCTCAATGAGAGAGAACAGATACCTGAAAGAGAGACAACCTTCATGAGAGAGACCAGGTTCCGGAGAGAATGAGACCAGCTCCATGAGTGAGAACAATTCAAAGAGAGAAAGAGCAGGTCCAAGAGAGAGAGAGAGAACAGCTCCATGAGAGAGAGAGACCAACTACAAGAGAGAGATAAAACAACTACTTGAGAGAGAGAGACCAACAACATGAGAGAGAAAGACCAGCTCTATTAGAGAAATAGAGTCAAGTCTTTGAGAGAGAGACCAGCGCCATGAGAGACACCAGTTCCATGAGAGAGAGACCAGCTAGATGAGAGAGACCAGCTTCATGAGAGAAAGTTTCCAGCTCCATGAGAGGGACGAGCTCCATGAGAGAGACACCAGCTCCATGAGAGAAAGAGAACAAATACATGAGAGAGGGACCAGCTTCACGAGAAAAATAAAGTCCAGCTCTTTGAGAGAGAGACAAGCTCCATGAGAGAGACCAGCTCCATGAGAGGGAAACCAGGTTCATGAGGGAGACCAGCTCTGAACAAAGAGTCCAGCTCCATGAGAAAGACCAGCTTCATGAGAGAGAGACCAGCTCCATGAGAGAGACCAATTCCATTAGATAGAGAGACAAGTTTCATGAAAGAGAGCAGCGCAATGAGAGACAGAGCAGCTCCCTGACAGAAAGAGACCAGTTCCATGAGAGAGAGACCAGCTCTATGAGACAGACTAGCTTTCTGAGAAAAAGAGTCCAGCTCCATTAGAGTGACCGGCTCCATGGGATAGAGACCAGCTCCATGAGAGGAGACCAGATCCATGAAAGAGAGCAGCGCCATGATAAACAGACCAGCTCCTTGAGAGAGAGAGACCAGCTGCATGAAAGAGAGACAAGCTCTATGAGAGAGAGACCAGCTCCATGTGAGAGACTAGATCCCTGAAACGAAGACCAGCTCCATGAGAGAGACATGGTCTCTGAGAGAGAGCAACCAGCTCCATGAGAATGAACAGCTCCATGAGAGAGAAACCAGCTCTTTGAGATTGAGAGACAAGCTAAATTAGAGAGAGAGAACAGCTCCATGAGAGAGAAAGAGACAAGCTCCATGAGAGAGAGAGAAGCTCCATGAGAGAGACAGAAAAGCTCTGTTGGAGAGTCCAGCTATATGAGAGACAGACTAGCTCTCTGAGAGGAAGAGAGCAGCTCGATGAGGGAGAGACCAGCTCCATGAGAGAGACCAGCTCCCTGAGAGAGAGACCAGCTCCATGAGAAAGACCAGCTTCCAGAAAAAGAGAGGCAAGCTCCATTAGATATATTAGCTCAATGAGAGAGACCAGCTCCATGAGAGAGAGAGACCAGCTCCATGAGGGAGAGTAGCTCCATGAGAGAGACCAGCTTCCTGAGAGAGAGAGACCAGCTACATGAGAGTGACCAGCTCCATGAGAGATAGACCAGATCCATGAGTGTGACAGAACAACTTTATGAGAGAGAGAGACGAGCTCCATGAGAGAGAAACCAGCTCCATGAGACAGAAACCAGCTCCATTAAACAGAGAGACCAGCTTTCTGAGAGAGACCAGATCCATGAGAGGGAGACCAGCTTCATGGGAGAGAGCAGCTCCATGAAACAGAGAGACCAGCTCCATGAGAAAGACCAGCTGCATAAGAGAGAAACCACCTCAATGAGAGAGACCAGCTCAATGAGATAGAGTGAGCTGCTCCATGAGTGGTACCAGCTCCATGAGAGGGACCAGATCTAGGAGAGAGTGACCACCTCCATGAGAGAGAGAGATGCCCCGAGAGAGACAAGCTAATCGAGAGACACCAGGTCCATGAGAGAGACCAGCTTCCTGAGAGAGAGAGACCATATCCATGAGAGAAACCAGCTCCATGAGAGAGACCATTTTACTGAGAAAGAGATTAGCTCTATGGAGAAACCTGTTCCATGAGAGAGAGAGACCAGCTCCACGAGAGATACCAGCTTAATGAGAAAGAGCAGCTCAATAAAAGAGAGAGACCAGCTTTATGAGAGAGACCAGCTTCATGAGAGACAGAGATCAGCTCCAAGAGAGAGAGACACCATCTCCATAAGAGATACCAGCTTTCTGAGAGAGAGAGAAATGAGCTACATTAGAGAGACCTTCTCCATGAGAGAGAGAGACCAACTCGATAGAAGAGGCGAGCTGCATGAGATATAGAGAACAGATCAATGAGAGAGAGAGACCAGCTCCACGACAGAGACCAGCTCCATGAGAGAGAGATATAGGCTCCATGAGAGTCAGGGACCAGCTCCATGAGAGAGAAACAAGCTCAATGACAGAAAGACAAGCATAATCAGAGAGAGAGACCAGCTCCATGAGAGAGATATCAGCTCCATGAGATAGAGAGACCACCCTCTTGTGAGAGACCAGATCCCTGACAGAGATAATAGCTTCATGATAGAGACCAGCTTCCGGAGAAAGAGAGACCAGCTCCATGAGAGAGACCAGTTCAATGAGAGTAAGACCAGGTCCAAGAGAGAGAGATCAAATCCATGAGAGAGACCATCTCCCTGAGAGATAGACCAGCTCCATGAGAGAGACCAGCTCCCTGAGAGCGAGAGACCAGCTCCATGAGAGTGACCAGCTCCATGAGAGAGAGACCAGATCAATGAGAGAGAGAGAGACCAGCTCCATGAGAGAGAGAGAAGAGAACCATGAGAGAGAGAGAGACCAGTTCCATGAGAGAGACCAGCTCCATGAGAGTAAGACCAGCTGCATGAAAGAAAGACCATCTCCATGAGAGAGACAAGCTCCATGAAAGAGACCAGTTCCCTGAGAGAGTGATCAGCTCCATGGGAGAAACGAGCTCCATTAGAGAGAAACCAGCTCTATGAGAGAGACCAGCCTTATGAGAAAGATCAGCTCCATGAAAGAGAGAGACCAGCTTCATGAGGGAGACCAGCTTTATGAGAGACAGAGATCAGCTCCATGAGAGTGAGAAACCAGCTGCATGAGAGAGACCAGCTCCCTGAGAGAGAGAAACTAGCTCCATAAGAAAGACCTTCTCCATGAGAGAGAGAGACCAGCTCGATAGAAGAGACCAGCTGCATGAGATAGAGAGACAAGATCCATGAGAGAGACACCAACTCCATGAGAGAGAGACCAGGTCCATGAGAGAGGGAGAACAGCTCCTGGAGGGATACCAGTTCTGTGAGGGAGAGACCAGCTCTATGAGGGAGAAAGACCAGCTCCATTAAGAGTCCAGCTCCATGAGAGACAGACGAGCTCCCTCTGAGAGAGAGACCAGCTCCATGAGAGAGAGACAAGGTCTATGAGAGAGAGACCAGCTCCATGTTAGAGACTAGATCCCTGAAAAAGGGACCAGCTCCATGAGAGAGACATGGTCCCTGAGAGAGAGCAACCAGCTCCATGAGAATGAACAGCTCCATGAGTTAGAGAGACCAGCTCTATGAAATTGAGAGACAAGCTTTATTATATAGAGAGAAGAGCTTTATGAGAGAGAGACAAGCTCCATGAGAGAGAGAGAAGCTCCATGAGAGACACCAGCTTCTAAAGAGAAAGAGACCAGGTTTATTAGAGACATTACCTCAATGAGAGAGAGACCAGCTCCATGAGAGAGGGAGAGACCAGCTCAATGAGAGAGAACAGCCCCATGAGAGAGACAGACAACCTCTGTTGGAGAGACCAGCTATATGAGAGACAGACCAGCTCCCTGAGAGGGAGAGACCAGCAACATGAGAGAGACCAGGTCCCTGAGAAAGAGACCAGCTCCATGAGAAAGACCAGCTTCCAGAAAGAGAGGGGCAAGCTCCATTAGATATTTTAGCTCAATGAGAGAGAGACCAGCTCCATGAGAGAGAGAAAACAGCTCCATGAGGGAGAGCAGCTCCATGAGAGAAAGAGACCAGCTCCATGAGAGAGACCAGCTTCCTGAAAGAGAGAGACCAGCTACATGAGAGTGACCAGCTCCATGAGAGATAGACCAGATCCATGAGAGTGAGAGAACAACTCCATGAGAGAGAGAGACGAGCTCCATGAGAGAGAGACCAGCTCCATGAGACAGAAACCAGCTCCATTAAACAGAGAGACGAGCTCCCTATAAGAGACCAGATCCATGAGAGGGAGACCAGCTCCATGAGAGAGAGCAGCTTCATGAAAGAGAGAGACCAGCTCCATGAGAAAGACCAGCTCCATAAGAGAGAGACCACCTCAATGAGAGAGACCAGCTCCATGAGAGAGAGTGAACTGCTCCATGAGTGGTACCCGCTCCATGAGGGGGACCAGATCCATGAGAGAGAGACCACCTCCATGAGAGAGAGAGATGCCCCTAGAGAGAGACAAGCTGCATGAGAGATACCATCTTCATGAGAGAGACCCGCTTCTTTAGATAGAGAGACCAGCTCCACGAGTGAGACAAGCTCCATTAGAGAGACCAGCTCCCTGAGAGAGAGATAGCTCCATGGAAGGGACCAGCTCAATGAAAGACAGATCAGCTCCATGAGAGAGACCAGCTTTATGAGAAAGAACAGCTCCATGAAAGAGAGACACCAGCTCCATGAGGGAGACCAGCTCTATGAGAGAGACAGCAGCTTAATGAAAGAGACCAGCTTCCTGAAAGAGAGAGACCACCTCCATGAAAGAGAAGAGCTTCATGAGAGACAGAGATCAGCTCCATGATAGTGAGAGTCCAGCTCCATGAGAGAGAGCAGCTCCCTCAGAGAGAAACCAGCTCCATGACAGAGACCAGCTCATTGAGAGAGAGATCAGCTCCAAGAGAGACAGATCAGCTCCATGACAGAGACCAGCTCCATTATAAAGAGAGGCCAGCTTAATGGAAGAAACCAGCTCCATGCGAGAGAGACCAGCTCCCTGAGCAAGAGAGACGAACTCCCTGACAGAGAAAGACCAGCTCCATGAGAGAGAGAGATTCTAGCTCCATGAGAGAGAAATCAGCTCCATGAGAGAGAGACCAGCTCCATGAGAGAGGGAGACCAGCTCCCTTAGAGATACCAGCTCCCTGAGAGAGAGTCCAGCTACATGAGGGAAAGAAGCTCCATAAGAGAGAAAGACCAGCTCTATTGGAGAGCCCAGGTCCATGAGAGACAGACCAGTTCCCTGAGAGAGAGAGACCACCTCCATGAGAGAGACCAGCTACATGAGAGAGACCAGAATTTTGAGAGAGAGAGTCCAGCTTCATGAGAGATATTAGCTAAATGAGAGAGAGACGAGCTCCATGAGAGAGAGACACCATCTGCATGGGAGAGAGCAGCGCCATGAGAGACAGACAAGCTTCCTGAGAGAGTGAGACCATCTCCATGAGAGAGACAAGATCCACGAGAGAGAGGGACCAGCTCCATGAGAAAGACCAGATCCCTGAAACAGAGACCAGCTCCATGAGACTGAAGATCTCCATGAGAGAAAGAGACCAGGTCCATGAGAATGACCAGCTCCATGAGAGAGATACCAGCTCCATGAGAGAGAGAGAGACCAGCTCCATGAGAGAGAGATTAGCTTCCTGAGAAAAACAAGTTTCATGAGAGAGACCTTCTCCATGAGACAGAGACCACCTGCATGAGAGAGAAAGACAAGCACCCTGAGAGATACAAGCTCCATGAAACAGAGACCAGCTCCATGAGAGAGGGAGACCAGCTCCCTAAGAAATACCAGCTTCATGAAAAAGAGACCGGTTCAATGAGAGAGACCACCTTCATGAGAGAGAGACCAGCTCCATGAACGAGAGACCAGCTCCACGAGAGAGACAAGCTTATCGAGAAACACCAGGTCCATGAGAGAGATCAGCTTCCTGAGAGAGAGAGAGAGACCAGCTCCATGAGAAAAACCAGCTCCATGAGAGAGACCAGTTCCCTGAGAAATAAGTCAGCTCCATGGAGAAACCAGTTCCATGAGAGAGAGAACAGCTCCACGAGAGATACAAGCTTTATGAGAAAGAGCAGCTCAATGAAAGAGAGAGACCAGCTTTATGAAGGAGACCAGCTTCATGAGACACAAAGATCAGCTCCAAGAGAAAGAGACACCATCTCCATGAGAGAAAACAGCTATCTGAGAGAGAGAGAAACAAGTTCCATGAGAGAGACCTTCTCCATGAGAGAGAGAGACCAGCTTCATAGAAGAGACGAGCTGCATGAGATATAGAGACAAGATCCATGAGAGAGAGAGACCAGCTCCATGTGAAAGAGAGACAAGCTAGATGAGAGAAGGACACCAGCTCCTGGGGAGATACCATTTTCATGAGAGAGAGACCAGATCCATGAGACAGAGCAGCTCCACGAGAGATAGAGACCAGCTTCATGGGAGAGATTAGCTCCATGAGAGACAGAATAGCACCATGAGAGAGAGACCAGCTCCATAAGAGGGACCATCTCCCTGAGAGAGAGATACAAGCTCCATGAGAGAGAGGGACCAGCACCATGAGAGAGACCAGCTTCTTGAGAGAGAGCGACCAGCTTTATGAAAGAGACCAGCTCCATGATAGAGAGAGATCAGCTCCATGACAGAGACCAGCTCCATGAGAGAGAGATATAGGCTCCATGAGAGAGAGGGACCAGCTCCATGAGAGAGAAACAAGCTCAATGAAAGAAAGACAAGCATAATGAGAGAGAGAGACCAGTTCCATGAGAGAGAGATCAGCTCCATGAGAGAGAGAGAGAGCCCACCCTCATGTGAGAGACCAGATCCCTGACAGAGATAATAGCTGCATGATAGAGACCAGCTTCCAGAGAAAGAGAGACCAGCTCCATGAGAGAGACCAGTTCAATGAGATTAAGACCAGGTCCAAGAGAGAGAGATCAGATCCATGAGAGAGACCATCTCCCTTAGAGAGGAACCAGATCCATGAGAGAGAGAGACCAGCTCCATTAGATAGAGAGAAGAGATCCATGAGAGAGAGACCAGTTCCATGAGAGAGACCAGCTCCATGAGAGTGAGACCAGCTCCATGAAACAGAGACCATCTCCATGATTGAGACAAGCTCCACGAGAGAGAAGAGTTCCCTGAGAGAGAGATCAGCTCCATGGGAGAAACGAGCTCCATTAGAGAGAGACCAGCTCTATGAGAGAGACCTGCTTTATGAGAATGATCAGCTCCATGAAAGAGAGAGACCAGCTCCATGAGGGAGACCAGCTTTATGAGAGACAGAAATCAGCTCCATGAGAGTGAGACACCAGGTGCATGAGAGAGACCAGCTCCCTGAGAGAGAGAAACTAGCTCCATGAGAGAGACCTTCTCCATGAGAGAGAGAGACCAGCTCGGTAGAAGAGACCAGCTGCATGAGATAGAGAGACAAGATCCATGAGAGAGAGACCAGCTCCATGAGAGAGAGACCAGGTCCATGAGAGAGAAAGACCAGCTCCTGGAGAGATACCAGTTCTGTGAGAGAGAGACCAGCTCTATGAGGGAGAAAGACCAGCTCCATTAAGAGTCCAGCTCCATGAGAGACAGATGAGCTTTCTCAGAGAGAGAGACGAGCTCTCTGAGAGAGACCATGTCCATGAGAGAAACTAGCTCCATTAGAGAGACCAGCTCCATGAGAGAGAGATACCAGCTCCATGAGAGTGAGAGACCAGCCCCATTGGAGAGACCAGCTCCATGAGAGCGAGAGACCAGCTCCAGGGGAAAGATACCAGCTCCATGAGAAAGAGACCAGCTCAATGAGAGAGATAAGATACCTGAAAGAGAGACAACCTTCATGAGAGAGACCAGGTTCCAGAGAGAGTGAGACCAGCTCCATGAGTGAGAACAACTCAAAGAGAGAAAAAGCAGCTCCGAGAGAGAAAGAGACCAGCTCCATGAGAGAGAGAGACCAACTACAAGAGAGAGATAAAACAACTACTTGAGAGAGAGAGACCAACAACAAGAGAGAGAAAGATCAGCTCTATTAGAGAAATAGAGTCAAGTTCCTGAGAGAGAGACAAGCTTCATGAGAGAGACCAGTTCCATGAGAGAGAGACCAGCTCCATGAGAGAGACCAGCTTCGTGAGAGAAAGTTTCCACCTCCATGAGAGAGACCAGCTTCATAAGAGAGAAACCAGCTCCATGAAAGAAAGAGAACAAATACATGAGAGAGTGACCAGCTTCACGAGAAAAATAAGGTCCAGCTCTTTGAGAGAGAGACAAGCTCCATGAGAGAGACCAGCTCCATGAGAGAGAAACCAGGTCCATGAGGGAGACCAGCTCTGAACAAAGAGTCCAGCTCCATGAGAAAGACCAGCTTCATGAGAGAGAGACCAGCTCCATTAAAGAGACCAATTCCATGAGAGAGAGACAAGCTTCATGAAAGAGAGCAGCGCCATGAGAGACAGACCAGCTCCCTGACAGAGAGAGACCAGTTCCGTGAGAGAGAGACCAGCTCCATGAGAGAGACCAGCTTTCTGAGAAAAAGAGTCCAGCTCCATGAGAGAGACCGGCTCCATGTGAGAGAGACCAGCTCCATGAAAGAGAGCAGCGCCATGAGAAACAGACCAGCTCACTGAGAGAGAGAGACCAGCTCCATGAGAGAGAGATAAGCTCTATGAGAGAGAGACCAGCTCCATGTGAGAGACTAGATCCCTGAAACAGAGACCAGCTCCATGAGAGAGACGTGGTCCCTGAGAGAGAGCAACCAGCTCCATAAGAATGAACAGCTCCATGAGAGAGAGACCAGCTCTATGAGATTGAGAGACAAGCTCCATTAGCGAGATAGAACAGCTCCATGAGAGAGAGACAAGCTCCATGAGAGAAAGAGAAGCTCCATGATAGACACCAGCTTCTAAAGAGAAAGAGACCAGGTTTATCAGAGACATTACCTCAATGAGAGAGAGACAAGCTCACTGAGAGAGGGAGAGAGAAGCTCAATGAGAGAGACCAGCCCCATGAGAGTGACAGACAAGCTCTGTTGGAGAGACCAGCTCCATGAGAGACAGACCAGCTCCCTGAGAGGAAGAGAGCAGCTCGATGAGGGAGAGACCAGCTCCATGAGAGAGACCAGCTCCCTGAGAGAGAGACCAGCTCCATGAGAAAGACCAACTTCCAGAAAGAGAGAGGCAAGCTCCATTAGATATTTTAGCTCAATGAGAGAGAGACCAGCTCCATGAGAGAGAGAGACCAGCTCCATGAGGGAGAGCAGCTCCATGAGAGAGAGAGACCAGCTCTATGGGAGAGAGCAGTGCGATGAGAGATAGACCAGCTCCATGAGTGAGACCAGCTTCCTGAGAGAGAGAGACCAGCTACATGAGAGTGACCAGCTCCATGAGAGATAGACCAGATCCATGAGAGTGAGAAAACAACTCCATGAGAGAGAGAGACGAGCTCCATGAGAGAGAGACCAGATCCATGAGACAGAAACCAGCTCCATTAAACAGAGAGACCAGCTCCCTAGGAGAGACCAGATCCATGAGAGGGAGACCAGCTACATGAGAGAGAGAGCAACTCCATGAAAGAGAGAGACCAGCTCCATGAGAAAGACCAGCTCCATAAGAGAGAGACCACCTCAATGAGAGAGACCAGCTCCATGAGAGAGAGTGAGCGGCTCCATGAGTGGTACCAGCTCCATGAGAGGGATTAGATCCATGAGAGAGAGACCACCTCCATGAGAGAGAGAGATGCCCCAAGAGAGAGACAATCTCCACGAGAGATACCATCTCCATGAAAGAGACCCGCTCCTTGAGATAGAGAAACCAGCTCAACGAGAGAGACCAGCTCCATTAGAGAGACCAGCTCCCTGAGAGAGAGATAGCTTAATGGGAGAGACCAGCTCCATGAAAGAGAGACCAGGTCCTTGAGAGAGACCAGCTTTATGAGAAAGAACAGCTCCATGAAAGAGAGACACATGCTACATGAGGGAGACCATCTCTATGAGAGAGAAAGCAGCTCCATGAGAGAGACCAGATTCCTTAAAGAGAGAGACCAGCTCCATGAGAGAGACCAGCTCCATGAGAGACAGAAATCAGCTCCATGACAGTTGAGAGTAGAGCTCCATGAGAGAGAGCAGCTCCCTCAGAGAGAAACCAGTTCCATGACAGAGACCAGCTCATTGAGAGAGAGATCAGCTAAAAGAGAGACAGATCAGTTCCATGACAGAGACCAGCTCCATTATAATAAGAGACCAGCTCCATGGAAGAAACCAGTTCCATGCGAGAGAGACTAGCTCCCTGAGCAAAAGAGACGAACTCCTTGACAGAGAAAGACCAGCTCCATGAGAGAGAGAGAGAGAGAGAGAGAGAGAGAGAGAGAGAGACTAGTTCCATGAGAGAGAAATCAGCTCTATGAGAGAGAAATCAGCTCCATGAGAGAGGGAGACCAGCTCCCTTAGAGGTACCAGCACCCTGAGAGATAGAGACCAGCTCCATGAGAGACACCAGCTTCCAGAGAGAGAGAGAAAGACCAGATTTATGAGAGACATTAGCTCAATGAGAGAGAGTCCAGATACATGAGAGAGAGAGAAGAGCTCCATGAGAGAAAGAAGCTCCATAAGAGAGAATGACCAGCTATATTGGAGAGACCAGGTCCATGAGAGACAGACCAGTTCCCTGAGAGAGAGAGACCACCTCCATGAGAGAGACCAGCTCCATGAGAGTGACCAGCTTCGTGAGAGGATGTTTCCAACTCCATGAGAGAGACCAGCTCCATGAGAGAGAGACCAGCTTCATGAGAAAGACCAGCTTTCAGAAAGACAGAGGCAAGCTCCATTAGATATATTAGCTCAATGAGAGAGAGACCAGCTCCATGAGAGAGTAAGACCAGCTCCATGAGGGAAAGCAGCTTGATGAGAGAGAGAGACGAGCTCTATGAAAGAGAGCAGCGCCATGAGAGATAGACCACCTTCATAAGAGAGACCAGCTTCCTGAGAGAGAGAGACCAGCTACATGAGAGTGACCAGCTCCATGAGAGATAGACCAGATCCATGTTAGAGAGAGAACAAATCCATGAGAGAGAGAGACGAGCTAAATGAGAGAGAGACCAGCTCAATGAGACAGAAACCAGCTCCATTAAACAGAGAGACCACCTCGCTAGGAGAGACCAGATCCATGAGAGGGAAACCAGCTCCATGAGAGAGAGCAACTCCATGAAAAAGAGAGACCAGCTCCATGAGAAAGACCAGCTCCATAAGAGAGAGACCACCTCAATGAGAGAGACCAGCTCCATGAGAGAGAGTGAGCTGCTCCATGAGTGGTACCAGCTCCATGAGAGAGACCAGATCCATGAGAGAGAGACCACCTCCATGAGAGAAAGAGATGCCACAAGAGAGAGACAAGCTCCACGAGAGATACCATCTCCATGAGAGAGACCCGCTCATTGAGATAGAGTGACCGGCTCCACGAGAGAGACCAGCTCCATTAGAGAGACAAGCTCCCTGAAAGAGATATAGTTCCATGGGAGAGACCAGCTCCATGAAAGAGAGACCAGCTCCATGAGAGAGACCAGCTTTATGAGAAAGAACAGCTCCATGAAAGAGAGAGACCAGCTCCATGAGGGAGACAAGCTCCCTGAGAGAGAGATCAGCTCAATGAGAGAAACGAGCTCCATTAGAGAGAGACCAGCTCTATGAGAGAAAGCAGCTTTATGAGAAAGATCAGCTCCATGAAAGAGAGACACCAGCTCTATGAGGGAGACCAGCTTTATGAGAGACACAAATCAGCTCCATGAGAGTGAGACACCAGCTGCATGAGAGAGACCAGCTCCCTGAGAGAGAGAAACTAGCTCATGAGAGAGACCTTCTCCATGAGAGAGAGAGACCAGCTCGATAGAAGAGACCAGCTGCATGAGATAGAGGGACAAGATCCATGAGAAAGACACCAGCTGCATGAGAGAGAGACCAGGTCCATGAGAGAGGGAGACCAGCTCCTGGAGAGATACCAGTTTTGTGAGAGAGAGACCAGCTCTATGAGGCAGAAAGACCAGCTCCATTAAGAGTCCAGCACCATAAGAGACAGACAAGCTTTCTCAGAGAGAGAGACCAGCTCCCTGAGAGAGACCATGTCCATGAGAGAAACTAGCTCCATGAGAGAGACCAGCTCCATGAGAGAGAGAGACCAGCTCCATGAGAGTGAGAGACCAGACCCATTGGAGAGACCAGCTCCATGAGAGCGAGAGACCAGCTCCAAGGGAAACATACCAGCTCCAGGAGAGAGAGACCAGCTCAATGAGAGAGACCAGATACCTGAAAGAGAGACAACCTTCATGAGAAAGACCAGGTTCCGGAGAGATTGAGACCAGCTCCATGAGTGAGAACAACTCAAAGAGAGAAAGAGCAGCTCCAAGAGAGAGAGAGAGACCAGCTCCATGAGAGAGAGAGACCAACTACAAGAGAGAGATAAAACAACTACTTGAGAGAGAGAGATCAACGACATGAGAGAGAAAGACCAGCTCTATTAGAGAAATAGAGTCATGTTCCTGAGAGAGCGACCAGCTCCATTAGAGAGACCAGCTTCGTGAGATAAAGTTTCCAGCTCCATGAGAGAGACCAGCTCCATGAGAGAGAGACAAGCTCCATAAGAGAAAGAGAACAAATACATGAGAGAGTGACCAGCTTCACAAGAAAAATAAAGTCCAGCACTTTGAGAGAGAGACAAGCTCCATGAGAGAGACCAGCTCCATGATAGAGAAACCAGGTCCATGAGGGAGACCAGCGCTGAACAAAGAGTCCAGCTCCATGAGAAAGACCAGCTTCAGGAGAGAGAGACCAGCTCCATGAGAGAGACCAATTCCAAGAGAGAGAGAGACAAGCTTCATGAACGAGAGCAGCGCCATGAGAGACAGACCAGCTCCCTGACAGAGAGAGACCAGTTCCGTGAGAGAGAGTCCAGCTCCATGAGAGAGACCAGCTTTCTGAGAAAAAGAGTCCAGCTCCATGAGAGAGACCGGCTCCATGAGAGAGAGACCAGCTCCATGAGAGGAGGCCAGCTCCATGAAAGAGAGCAGAACCATGAGAAAACAGACCAGCTCCCTGAGAGAGAGAGACCAGCTCCATGAGAGAGAGAGACAAGCTCTATGAGAGAGAGACCAGCTCCATGTGAGAGACTAGATCCCTGAAACAGAGACCAGCTCCATGAGAGAGACATGGTCTCTGAGAGAGAGCAACCAGCTCCATGAGAAGGGAACAGCTCCATGAGAGAGAGACCAGCTCTATGAGATTGAGAGACAAGCTCCATTAGTGAGAGAGAACAGCTCCATGAGAGAGAGACAAGCTCCATTAGAGAGAGAGAAGCTCCATGAGAGACACCAGCTTCTAAAGAGAAAGAGACCAGCTTTATTAGAGACATTAAGTCAATGAGAGAGAGACCAGCTCCATGAGAGAGGGAGAGACCAGCTCAATGAGAGAGACCAGCCCCATGAGAGAGACAGACAAGCTCTGTTGGAGAGACCAGCTCCATGAGAGACAGACCAGCTCCCTGAGAGGGAGAGAGTAGTTCGATGAGGGAGAGACCAGCTCCATGAGAGAGACAAGCTCCCTGAGAGCAAGAGACAAGCTCCATGAGAGTGACCAGCTCCATGAGAAAAAGACCAGATCCATGAGAGAGAGAGACCAGCTCCATGAGAGAGAGAGAAGAGGTCCATGAGAGAGAGAGACCAGTTCCATGAGAGAGACCAGCTCCATGAGAATGAGACCAGCTCCATGAAAGAGAGACCATCTCCATGAGGGAGACATGCTCCACGAGAGAGACCAGTTCCCTGAGAGAGAGATTATCTCCATGGGAGAAATAAGCTCTATTAGAGAGAGACCAGCTCTATGAGAGAGACCAGCTTTATGAGAAAGATCAGCTCCATGAAAGAGAGAGACCAGCTCCATGAGGGAGACCAGCTTATGAGAGACAGAAATCAGCTCCATGAGAGTGAGACACCAGCTGCATGAGAGAGACCAGCTCCCTGAGAGAGATAAACTAGCTCCATGAGAGAGACCTTCTCCATGAGAGAGAGAGACCAGTTCGATAGAAGAGACCAGCTGCATAATATATAGAGAGAAGATCCATGAGAGAGAGACCAGCTCCATGAGAGAGAATTCAGGTCCATGAGAGAGGGAGACCAGCTCCTGGAGAGATACCAGTTCTGTGAGAGAGAGACCAGCTCTATGAGGGAGAAAGACTAGCTCCATTAAGAGTCCAGCTCCATGAGAGACAGACGAGCTTTCTCAGAGAGAGAGACCAGCTCCCTGAAAGAGACCATGTACATGAGAGAAACTAGCTCCATGAGAGAGACCAGCTCCATGAGAGAGAGAGACCAGCTCCATGAGAGTGAGAGTCCAGCCCCATTGGAGAGACCAGCTCCATGAGAGCGAGAGACCAGCTCCATGGGAAAGATACCAGCTCCATGAGAGAGATACCAGCTCAATGAGAGAGACCAGATACCTGAAAGTGAGGCAACCTTCATGAGAGAGACCAGGTTCCAGAGAGATTGAGACCAGCACCATGAGTGAGAAAAACTCAAAGAGAGGAAGAGCAGCTCCAAGAAAGAGAGAGAGACCAGCTCCATGAGAGAGAGAGACCAACTACAAGAGAGAGATAAAACAACTACTTGAGAGAGAGAGACCAACAACATTAGAGAAAGACCAGCTCTATTAGAGAAATAGGGTCAAGTTCCTGAGAGAGAGACCAGCTCCATAAGAGAGACCAGTTCCATGAGATTGAAACCAGCTCCATGAGAGAGACCAGCTTCGTGAGAGAAAGTTTCCAGCTCCATGAGAGAGACCAGCTCCATAAGAGAGAGACCAGCTCCATGAGAGAAAGAGAACAAATACATGAGAGAGTGACCAGCTTCACGAGAAAAATAAAGTCCAGCTCTTTGAGAGAGAGACAAGCTCCATGAGAGAGACTAGCTCCATGAGAGAGAAACTAGGTCCATGACGGAGACCAGCTTTTAACAAAGAGTCCAGCTCTATGAGAAAGACCAGCTTCATGAGAGAGAGACCAGCGCCATGAGAGAGACCAATTCCATGAGAGAGAGAGAAAAGCTTCATGAATGAGAGCAGCGCAATGAGAGACAGACCAGCTCCCTGACAGAGAGAGACCAGTTCCATGAGAGAGAGAACAGCTTCATGAGAGAGACCACCTATCTGAGAAAAAGAGTCCAGCTCCATGAGAGAGACCAGCTCCATGAGAGAGAGACCAGCTCCTTGAGAGAAGACCAGCTCCATGAAAGAGAGCAGCGCCATGAGAAACAGACCAGCTCCCTGCAGAGGGAGACCAGCTACATGAGAGAGAGACAAGCTCTATGAGAGAGAGACCAGCTCCATGTGAGAGACTAGATCCCTGAAACAGAGACCAGCTCTATGAGAGAGACATGGTCCTGAGAGAGAGCAACCAGCTCCATGAGAAGGAACAGCTTCATTAGAGAGATACCAGCTTTATGAGATTGAGAGACAAGCTCCATTAGAGAGAGAGAACAGCTCAATGAGAAAGAGACAAGCTCCATGAGAGAGAGAGAAGCTCCATGAGAGACACCAGCTTCTAAAGAGAAAGAGACAAGCTTTATTAGAGACATTACCTCAATGAGAGAGAGACCAGCTCCATGAGAGAGGGAGAGACCAGCTCAATGAGAGAGACCAGCCCCATGAGAGAGACAGACAAGCTCTGTTGGAGAGACCAGCTCCATGAGAGACAGACCAGCTCCCTGAGAGGGAGAGAGCAGCTCGATGAGGGAGAGACCAGCTCCATGAGAGAGACCAGCTCCCTAAGAGAGAGACCAGCTCCATGAGAAAGACCACCTTCCAGGAAGAGAGAGGCAAGCTCCATTAGATATACTAGCTCAATGAGAGAGAGACCAGCTCCATGAGAGAGAGAGACAAACTCCATGAGGGAGAGCAGCTCCATGAGAGAGAGAAACCAGCTATACAGGAGAGAGAAATGCCATGAGAGATAGACCAGCTCCATGAGAGAGACGAGCTCCATGAGAGAGAGACCAGCTCCATGACACAGAAACCAGCTCCATTAAACAGAGAGACCAGCTCCCTAGGAGAGACCAGATCCATGAGAGGGGGACCAGCTTCATGAGAGAGAGCAGCTCCATGAAAGAGAGAGACCAGCTCCATGAGAAAGACCAGCTCCATAAGAGAGAGACCACCTCAGTGAGAGAGATCAGCTCCATGAGAGAGAGGGAGCTGCTCCATGAGTGGTACCACCTCTATGAGAGGGACCAGATCTATGAGAGAGTGACCACCTTCATGAGAGAGAGAGATGCCCCAAGAGAGACAAGCTCCATGAGAGATACCATCTCAGTGAGAGAGACCCACTCCATGAGATAGAGAGACCAGCTCCACGAGAGAGACCAGCTCCATTAGAGAGACCAGCTCCCTGAGAGAGAGATAGCTCCATGGGAGAGACCAGCTCCATGAAAGAGAGACCAGCTCTATGAGAGAAACCAGCTTTATGAGAAAGAACATCTCCATGAAAGAGAGACACCAGCTCCATGAGGAAGACCAGCTCTATGAGAGAGACAGCAGCTCCATGAGAGAGACCAGCTTCCTGAAAGAGAGAGACCAGCTCCATGAGAGAGACCAGCTCCATGAGAGACAGAGATCAGCTCCATGATAGTGAGAGTCCAGCTCCATGAGAGAGAGCAGCTCCCTCAGAGAGAAACCAGCTCCATGACAGAGACCAGCTCATTGAGAGAGAGATCAGCTCCAAGAGAGACAGATCAGCTCCATGACAGAGACCAGCTCCATTATAAAGAGAGACCAGCTCCAAGAAAGAAAACAGCTCCATGCGAGAGAAACCAGCTCCCTAAGCAAGAGAGAGACCAACTCCCTGACAGAGAAAGACCAGCTCCATGAGAGAGAGAGACTAACTCCATGAGAGAGAAATTAGCTCCATGAGAGAGAGACCAGCTCCATGAGAGAGGCAGACCAGCTCCCTTAGAGATACCAGCTCCCTGAGAGAGAGACCAGCTCCATGAGAGACACAAGCTTCCAGAGAGAAAGACCAGCTTTATTAAAGACATTAGCTCAATGAGAGAGAGTCCAGCTACATGAGAGAGAGAAGAGCTCCATGAGAGAAAGAAGATCCATAAGAGAGAAAGACCAGCTATATTGGAGAGACCAGGTTTATGAGAGACAGACCAGTTCCCTGAGAGAGAGAGACCACCTCCATGAGAGAGACCAGCTACATGAGAGAGACCAGCATTTTGAGAGAGAGAGTCCAGCTCCATGAGAGATATTAGCTCAATGAGAGAGAGATGAGCTCCATGAGAGAGAGACACCATCTGCATGGGAGAGAGCAGCGCCATGAGAGACAGACAAGCTTCCTGAGAGAGTGAGACCATCTCCATGAGAGAGACAAGATCCACGAGAGAGAGGGACCAGCTCCATGATAAAGACCAGATCCCTGAAACAGAGACCAGCTCCATGAGACTGAAGATCTCCATGAGAGAAAGAGACCAGGTCCATGAGAATGACCAGCTCCATGAGAGAGATACCAGCTCCATGAGAGAGAGAGAGACCAGCTCCATGAGAGAGAGATTAGCTTCCTGAGAAAAACAAGTTTCATGAGAGAGACCTTCTCCATGAGACAGAGACCACCTCCCAGAGAGAAAGACAAGCACGCTGAGAAATACCAGCTCCATGAAAGAGAGACCAGTTCAATGAGAGAGACCAGCTCCATGAGAGAGAGACCAGCTTAATGAACGAGAGACCAGCTCCATGAGAGAGACAAGCTTTTCCAGAGATACCAGGTCCATGAGATAGACCAGCTTCCTGAGAGAGAGAGACCAGCTCCATGAGATAAACCAGCTCAATGAGAGAGACCAGTTCTCTGAGGAAAAGATCAGCTCCATGGAGAAACCAGTTCCATGAGAGAGAGACCAGCTCCACGAGAGATACCAGCTTTATGAGAAAGAGCAGCTCAATGAAAAAGAGAGACCAGCTTTATGAAGGAGACCAGCTTCATGAGAGACAGAGATCAGCTCCAAGAGAGAGAGACACCATCTCCATTAGAGAAACCAGCTCCCTGAGAGAGAGAGAAACGAGCTACATGAGAGAGACCTTCTCCATGAGAGAGAGATACCAGCTCGATAGAAGAGATGAGCTGCATGATATATAGAGACCAGATCCATGAGAGAGAGAGACCAGCTCCATGAGAGAGAGATTAGCTTCCGGAGAAAAACAAGCTTCATGAGAGAGACCTTCTCCATGAGACAGAGACCACCTCCATGAGAGAGAAAGACAAACACCCTGAGTAATACAAGCTCCATGAAACAGAGACCAGCTCCAAGAGAGAGGGAGACCAGCTCCATGAGATACTCCAGCTCCATGAAAGAGAGACCGGTTCAATGATAGAGACAAGCTCCATGACAGAGAGACCAGCTCCAAGAACGAGAGACCAGCTCCATGAGAAAAACCAGCTCCATGAGAGAGACCAGTTCCCTGAGAAAGAGATCAGCTCCATGGAAAAACCAGTTCCATGAGAGAGAGAACAGCTCCACGAGAGATACCAGCTTTATGAGAACTGCAGCTCAATGAAAGAGAGAGACCAGTTTATGAGGGAGACCAGCTTCATAAGAGACATAGATCAGCTCCAAGAGAGAGAGACACCATCTCCATTAGAGAAAAGAGCTCCCTGAGAGAGAGAAACGATCTACATGAGAGAGACCTCCTCCATGAGAGAGAGAGAGAGACCAGCTCGATAGAAGAGACGAGCTGCATGAGATATAGAGACCAGATCCATGAGAGAGAGAGAGTCCAGCTCCATGTGAAAGAGAGACCAGCTAGATGAGAGAAGGACACCAGCTCCTGGGGAGATACCATTTTCATGAGAGAGAGACCAGCTCCATGAGACAGAACAGCTCCATGAGAGATGGAGACCAGATCCATGGGAGAGATTAGCTCCATAAGAGACAGAATAGCAAAATGAGAGAGAGACCAGCTCCATGAGAGGGACCATCTCCCTGAGAGAGTTATACAAGCTTCATGAGAGAAAGGGACCAGAACCATGAAAGAGACCAGCTTCTTGAGAGAGAGCGACCAGCTTTATGAAAGAGACCAGCTCCATGATAGAGAGAGACCAGCTCCATGACAGAGACCAGCTCCATGAGAGAGAGATATAGGCTCCATTAGAGAGAGGGACCAGCTCCATGAGAGAGAGAGAAGAGATCCATGAGAGAGACCAGTTACATGAGAGAGACCAGCTCCATGAGAGTGAGACCAGCTCCATGAAAGAGAGACCATCTCCATGAGAGAGACAAGTTCCACGAGAGAGACCAGTTCCCTGAGAGGGAGATCAGCTCCATGGGAGAAACGAGCTTCATTAGAGAGAGACCAGCTCTATGAGAGAGACTAGCTTTATGAGAAAGCTCAGCTCCATGAAACAGAGAGACCAGTTCCATGAGGGAGACCAGCTTTATGAGAGACAGAAATCAGCTCCATGAGAGTGAGACACCAGCTGCATGAGAGAGACCAGCTCCCTGAGAGAGAGAAACTAGCTCCATGAGAGAGACCTTCTCCATGAGAGAGAGAGACCAGCTCAATAGAAGAGACCAGCTGCATGAGATAGAGAGACAAGATCCATGAGAGAGAGACCAGCTCCATGAGAGAGAGACCAGGTCCATGAGAGAAGGAGACCAGCTCCTAGAGAGATACCAGTTCTGTGAGAGAGAGACCAGCTCTATGAGGGAGAATGACCAGCTCAATTAAGAGTCCAGCTCCATGAGAGACAGACGAGCTTTCTCAGAGAGAGAGACCAGCTCCCTGAGAGAGACCATGTCCATGAGAGAAACTAGCTCCATAAGAGTGAGAGACAAACCCCATTGGAGAGACCAGCTCCATGAGAGCAGAGACCAGCTCCATGAGAAAGATACCAGCTCGATGAGAGAGAGACCAGCTCAATAAGAGAGACCAGATACCTGAAAGAGACACAACCTTCATGAGAGAGACCAGGTTCTGGAGAGAGTGAGACCAGCTCTATAAGAGAGAACAAGTCAAAGAGAGAAAGAGAAGCTCCAACAGAGAAAGAGGGACCAGCTCCATGAGAGAGAGAGACCAACTACAAGAGAGAGATAAAACAACTACTTGAGAGAGAGAGACCAACAACATGAGAGAGAAAGACCAGCTCTGTTAGAGAAATAGAGTCAAGTTCCTGAGAGAGAGACCAGCTCCATGAGAGAGACCAGTTCCATGAGAGAGAGACCAGCTCCATGAGAGAGACCAGCTACGTGAGAGAAAGTTTCCAGCTCCATGAGAGACACCAGCTCCATGAGAGAGAGAACAGCTCCATGAGAGAAAGAGAACAAATACATGAGAGAGTGACCAGCTTCACGATAAAAATAAAGTCCATCTCTTTGAGAGAGAGACAAGCTCCATGAGAGGGACCAGCTCCATGAGAGAGAAACCAGGTCCATGAGGGAGACCATCTCTGAACAAAGAGTCCAGCTCCATGAGAAAGACCAGCTTCATGAGAGAGAGACCAGCTCCATGAGAGAGACCAATTCCATGAGAGAGAGACAAGCTTCATGAAAGAGAGCAGCGCCATTAGAGACAGACCAGCTCCCTGACAGAGAGAGACCAGTTCCATGAGAGAGAGACCAGATCCAGGAGAGAGACCAGCTTTCTCAGAAAAAGAGTCCAGCTCCATGAGAGAGACCGGCTCCATGAGAGTGAAACCAGCTACATGAAAGAGAGATCCAGGAGAGAGACAAGCTCCACAAGGGAGACCAGTTCCCTGAGAGAGAGATCAGCCCCATAAGAGAAACGAGCTCCATTAGAGAGAGACCAGCTCTATGAGAGAGACCAACTTTATGAGAAAGATCAGCTCCATGAAAGAGAGAGACCAGCTCCATGAGAGAGACCAGCTTTATGAGAGACAGAAATCAGCTCCATGAGAGTGAGGCACCAGGTGCATGAGAGAGACCAGCTCCCTGAGAGAGAGAAACTAGCTCCATGAGAGAGACCTTCTCCATGAGAGAGAGAGACCAGCTCGATAGAAGAGACCAGCTGCATGAGATAGAGAGACAAGATCCATGAGAGAGAGACCAGCTCCCTGAGAGAGAGAAACTAGCTCCATGAGAGAGACCTTCTCTTTGAGAGAGAGAGAGACCAGCTTGATAGAAGAGACTAGCTGCATGAGATAGAGAGACAAGATCCATGAGAGAGAAACCAGCTCCATGAGAGAGAGACCAGGTCAATGAGAGAGGGAGACCAGCTCCTGGAGAGATACCAGTTCTGTGAGAGAGAGACCAGCTCTATGAGGGAGAAAGACCAGCTCAATTAAGAGTCCAGCTCCATGAGAGAGAGAGAAGAGCTTTCTCAGAGAGAGAGACCAGCTCCCTGAGAGAGACCATGTCCATGAGAGAAACTTGCTCCATGAGAAAGACCAGCACCATGAGAGAGAGAGACCAGCTCCATGAGAGTGAGAGACCAGCCCCATTGGAGAGACCAGCTCCATGAGAGCGAGAGACCAGCTCCATGAGAGCGAGAGACCAGCTCCATGGGAAAGATACCAGCTCCATGAGAGAGAGACCAGCTCAATGAGAGAGACCAGATACCTGAAAGAGAGACAACGTTCATGAGAGAGACCAGGTTCCGGAGAGAGTGAGACCAGCTCCATGAGTGAAAACAAGTCAAAGAGAGAAAGAGCAGCTCCAAGAGAGAAAGAAAGAGACCAGTTCCATGAGAAAGAGAGACCAACTACAAGAGAGAGATAAAACAACTACTTGAGAGAGAGAGACCAACAACATGAGAGAGAAAGACCAGCTCTATAAGAGAAATTGAGTCAAGTTCCTGAGAGAGAGACCAGCTCCATGAGAGAGACCAGTTCCATGAGAGAGAGACCAGCTCCATGAGAGAGACCAATTCCATGAGAGAGAGACAAGCTTCATGAAAGAGAGCAGCGCCATTAGAGACAGACCAGCTCCCTGACAGAGAGAGACCAGTTCCATGAGAGAGAGACCAGATCCAGGAGAGAGACCAGCTTTCTCAGAAAAAGAGTCCAGCTCCATGAGAGAGACCAGCTCCATGAGAGTGAAACGAGCTACATGAAAGAGAGATCCAGGAGAGAGACAAGCTCTACAAGGGAGACCAGTTCCCTGAGAGAGAGATCAGCCCCATAAGAGAAACGAGCTCCATTAGAGAGAGACCAGCTCTATGAGAGAGACCAACTTTATGAGAAAGATCATCTCCATGAAAGAGAGAGACCAGCTCCATGAGGGAGACCAGCTTTATGAGAGACAGAAATCAGCTCCATGAGAGTGAGACACCAGGTGCATGAGAGAGACCAGCTCCCTGAGAGAGAGAAACTAGCTCCATGAGAGAGACCTTCTCCATGAGAGAGAGAGACCAGCTCGATAGAAGAGACAAGCTGCATGAGATAGAGAGACAAGATCCATGAGAGAGAAACCAGCTCCCTGAGAGAGAGAAACTAGCTCCATGAGAGAGACCTTCTCTTTGAGAGAGAGAGAGACCAGCTTGAGAGAAGAGACTAGCTGCATGAGATAGAGAGACAAGATCCATGAGAGAGAAACCAGCTCCATGAGAGAGAGACCAGGTCAATGAGAGAGGGAGACCAGCTCCTGGAGAGATACCAGTTCTGTGAGAGAGAGACCAGCTCTATGAGGGAGAAAGACCAGCTCAATTAAGAGTCCAGCTCCATTAGAGAGAGAGAAGAGCTTTCTCAGAGAGAGAGACCAGATCCCTGACAGAGACCATGTCCATGAGAGAAACTTGCTCCATGAGAAAGACCAGCACCATGAGAGTGAGAGTCCAGCCCCATCGGAGAGACCAGCTCCATGAGAGCGAGAGACCAGCTCCATGGGAAAGATACCAGCTCCATGAGAGAGAGACCAGCTCAATGAGAGAGACCAGATACCTGAAAGAGAGACAACGTTCATGAGAGAGACCAGGTTCCGGAGAGAGTGAGACCAGCTCCATGAGTGAGAACAAGTCAAAGAGAGAAAGAGCAGCTCCAAGAGAGAAAGAAAGAGACCAGTTCCATGAGAAAGAGAGACCAACTACAAGAGAGAGATAAAACAACTACTTGAGAGAGAGAGACCAACAACATGAGAGAGAAAGACCAGCTCTATAAGAGAAATTGAGTCAAGTTCCTGAGAGAGAGACCAGCTCCATGAGAGAGACCAGTTCCATGAGAGAGTGACCAGCTCCATGAGAGAGACCAGCTTCGTGAGAGAAAGTTTCCAGCTCCATGAGGGAGACCAGCTCCATGAGAGAGAGACCAGCTCCATGAGAGAAAGAGAACGAATACATGAGAGAGTGACCAGCTTCACGAGAAAAATATAGTTCAGCACTTTGAGAGAGAGACAAGCTCCATGAGAGAGACCAGCTCCATGAGAGAGAAACCAGGTCCATGAGGGAGACCAGCTCTGAACAAAGAGTCCAGCTTCATGAGAAAGACCAGCTTCATGAGAGAGAGACCAGCTCCATGAGAGAGACCAATTCCATGAGAGAGAGAGACAAGCTTCATGAAAGAGAGCAGCGCCATGAGAGACAGACCAGCTCCCTGACAGAGACAGACCAGTTCCATGAGAGAGAGACTAGCTCCATGAGACAGACCAGCTTTCTGAGAAAAAGAGTCCAGCTCCATGATAGAGACCGGCTCCATGAGAGAGAGACCAGCTTTATGAGAGGAGACCAGCACCAGGAAAGAGAGCAGCACCATGAGAAACAGACCAGCTCCCCGAGAGAGAGAGACACCAGCTCCATGAGAGAGAGACAAGCTCTATGATAGAAAGACCAGCTCCATGTGAGAGACTAGATCCCTGAAACAGAGACCAGCTCCATGAGAGGGACATAGTCCCTGAGAGACTGCAACCAGCTCCATGAGAATGAACAGCTCCATGAGAGAGAGACCAGCTCTATGAGATTGAGAGACAAGCTCCATTAGAGAGATAGAACAGCTCCATGAGAGAGAGACAAGCTCCATGAGAGAGAGACAAGATCCATGAGAGACACCAGCTTCTAAAGAGAAAGAGACCAGGTTTATTAGAGACATTACCTCAATGAGAGAGAGACCAGCTCAATGAGAGAGGGAGAGACAAGCTCAATGAGAGAGACCAGCCCCATGAGAGAGACAGACAAGCTCTGTTGGAGAGACCAGCTCCATGAAAGACAGAGCAGCTCCCTGAGACGGAGAGAGCAGCTCAATGAGGGAGAGACCAGCTCCATGAGAGAGACCGGCTCCCTGAGAGAGAGACCAGCTTAATGAGGAAGACCAGCTTCCAGGAAGAGAGAGGCAAGCCCCATTAGATATATTACCTCAATGAGAGAGAGACCAGCTCCATGAGAGAGAGATACCAGCTCCATGAGGGAGAGCAGCTCCATGAGAGAGAGAGACCAGCTCTATGGAAGAGAGCAGCGCCATGAGAGATAGACCAGCTCCATGAGAGAGACCAGCTTCCTGAGAGAGAGAGACCAGCTACATGAGAGTGACCAGCTCTGTGAGAGATAGACCACATCCATGAGAGTGAGAGAACTACTCCATGAGAGAGAGAGAGACAAGCTCCATGAGAGAGAGACCAGCTCCATTAAACAGAGAGACCAGCTCCCTAAGAGGGACCAGATCCATGAGAGGGAGACCAGCTCCATAAGAGAGAGAAGCTCCATGAAAGAGAGAGACCAGCTTCATGAGAAAGACCAGCTCCATAAGAGAGACCACCTCAATGAGAGAGACCAGCTCAATGAGAGAGAGTGAGCTGCTCCATGAGTGGTACCTGCTCCATGAGAGGGACCAAATCCATGAGAGAGAGACCACCACCATGAGAAAGAGATGTGCCCCAAGAGAGAGACAAGCTCCACGAGAGATACCATCTTCATGAGAGAGACCTGCTCTTTGAGATAGAGAGACCAGATCCACGAGAGATACCAGCTCTATTAGAGAGACCAGCTCCCTGAGAGAGAGATAGCTCCATGGGAGAGACCAGCTCCATGAAAGAGAGACCAGCTCCATGATAGAGACCAGCTTAATGAGAAAGAACAGCTCCATGAAAGAGAGACACCAGCTCCATGAGGGAGACCAGCTCTATGAGAGAGACAGCAGCTCCATGAGAGAGACCAGCTTCCTGAAAGAGAGAGACCATGCTCCATGAGAGAGACCAGCTCCATGAGAGACAGAGATCAGCTCCATGATAGTGAGAGTCCTGCTCCATGAGAAAGAGCAGCTCCCTCAGAGAGAAACCAGCTCCATGACAGAGACCAGCTCATTGAGAGACAGATCAGATCCAAGAGAGACAGATCAGCTCCATGACAGAGACCAGCTCCATTATACAGATAGACCAGCTCCATGGAAGAAGCCATCTTAATGAGAGAGAGAGACCAGCTCCCTGAGCAAGAGTGAAGAACTCCCTGACAAAGCAAGACCAGCTCCATGAGAGAGAGAGAGACTAGCTCCATGAGAGAGGAATCAGCTCCATGAGAGAGAGACCAGCTCCATGAGAGAGGCAGACCAGCTCCCTTAGGAGATACCAGCTTTCTGAGAGAGAGACCAGCTCCATGAGAGACACCAGCTTCCAGAGAAAGAGAAAGACCAGCTTTATGAGAGACATTAGCTCAATGAGAGAGAGTCCAGCTACATGAGAGAGAGAGAAGAGCTCCATGAGAGAAAGAAGCTCCATAAGAGAGAAAGACCAGCTATATTGGAGAGACCTGGTCCATGAGAGATAGACCAGTTCCCTGAGAGAGAGAGACCACCTCCATGAGAGAGACCAGCTACATGAGAGAGACCAGCATTATGAGAGAGAGAGTCCAGCTCCATGAGAAATACCAGCTCCATGAAAGAGAGACCGGTTCAATGGGAGAGACCAGCTCCCTGAGAGAAAGAACAGCTCCATGAATGAGAGACCAGCTCCATGAGAGAAAGCAGCTCTATGAGAGAGACCAGTTTTTTGAGAAAGACATCAGCTTCATGGAGAAACCAGTTCCATGAGAGAGAGACCAGCTCCTCGAGAGATACCAGCTTTATGAGAAAGAGCAGCTCAATGAAAGAGAGAGACCAGCTTTATGAGGGAGACCAGCTTCATGAGAGACAGAGATCAGCTCCAAGAGAGAGAGACACCATCTCCATGAGAGAAAACAGCTCCCAGAGAGAGAGAGAAATGAGCTACATGAGATAGACCTTCTCCATGAGAGAGAGACCACCTTCATGAGAGAGAAAGACAAGCACCCTGAGAGATACAAGCTCAATGAAACAGAGAATAGCTCCATGAGAGAGGGAGACGAGCTCCCTGAGAAATACCAGCTCCATGAAAGAGAGACCGGTTCAATAAGAGAGACCAGCTCCATGAGAGAGAGACCAGCTCCATGAACGAGAGACCAGATCCATGAGAGAGACAAGCTCCTCGAGAGATACCAGGTCAATGAGAGAGACCAGCTTCCTGAGAGAGAGAGACCAGCTCCATGAGAAAAACCAGCTCCATGAGAGAGACCAGTTTCCTGAGAAAGAGATCAGCTCCATTAAAAAAAAACAGTTCCATGAGAGAGAGACCAGCTCCACGAGAGATACCAGCTTTATGAGAAAGAGCAGCTCAATTAAAAAGAGAGACCAGCATTATGAGGGAGACCAGCTTCATGAGAGACAGAGATCACCTCCAAGAGAGAAAGACACCATCTCCATGAGAGAAAACAGCTCTCTGAGAGAGAGAGAGAAACGAGCTAAATGAGAGAGACCTACTCCATGAGAGAGAGAGTCCAGCTCGATAAAAGAGACGAGCTGCATGAGATATAGAGACAAGATCCCTGAGAAAAGAGACCAGCTCCATGTGAAAGAGAGACCAGCTAGATGAGAAAAGACACCAGCTCCTGGGAGATACCATTTTCATGAGAGAGAGACCAGCTCAATGAGACAGAGCATCTCCACTAGAGTAAGAAACCAGCTCTATGGGAGATATTAGCTCTATGAGAGTCAGAATAGCACCATGAGAGAGAGACCAGTTCCATGAGAGGGACCATCTCCCTGAGAGAGAGATACAAGCTCCCATGAGAGAGAGGGACCAGCACCATGAAACAGACCAGCTTCTTGAGAGAGAGAGAGCGACCAGATTTATGAAAGAGACCAGCTCCATGATAGAGAGAGACCAGCTCCATGACAGAGACCAGCTCCATGAGAGAGAGATATAGGCTCCATGAGAGAGAGGGACCAGCTCCATGAGAGAGAAACATGCTCAATGACAGAAAGACAAGCATAATCAGAGAGAGAGACCAGCTCCATGAGAGATAGATCAGCTCCATGAGAGAGAGAGACCACCCTCATGTGAGAGACCAGATCCCTAACAGAGATAATAGCTTCATGATAGAGACCAGCTTTCGGAGAAAGAGAGACCAGCTCCATTAGAGAGACCAGTTCAAGGGAGTAAGACAAGTTCCAAGAGAGAGAGATCAGATCCATGAGAGAGACCATCTCCCTGAGAGAGAGACCAGCTCCATGAGAGAGACCAGCTCCCTGAGAGCGAGAGACCAGCTCCATGAGAGTGACCAGCTTCATGAGAGAGAGACCAGATCCATGAGACAGAGAGGCCAGCTCCATTAGAGAGAGAGAAGAAATCCATGAGAGTGAGAGACCAGTTCCATGAGAGAGACTAACTCTATGAGAGTGAGACCAGCTCCATGAAAGAGAGATCCATGGGAGAGACAAGCTCCACGAGAGAGACCAGTTCCCTGAGAGAGAGATCAGCCCCATAAGAGAAACAAGCTCCATTAGAGAGAGACCAGCTCTATGAGAGAGACCAGCTTTATGAGAAAGATCAGCTCCATGAAAGAGAGAGACCAGCTCCATGAGGGTGACCAGCTTTATGAGAGACAGAAATCAGCTCCATGAGAGTGAGACACCAGCTGCATGAGAGAGACCAGCTCCCTGAGAGAGAGAAACTAGCTCCATGAGAGAGACCTTCTCCATGAGAGAGAGAGACCAGCTCGATAGAAGAGATCAGCTGCATGAGATATAGAGACAAGATCCATGAGAGAGAGACCAGCTCCATGAGAGAGAGACCAACTACAAGAGAGAGATAAAACAACACTTTGAGAGAGAGAGACCAACAACATGAGAGAAAGACCAGCTCTATTAGAGAAATAGAGTCAAGTTCCTGAGAGAGAGACCAGCTCCATGAGAGAGACCAGTTCCATGAGAGAGAGACCAGCTCCATGAGAGAGACCAGCTTCGTGAGAGAAAGTTTCCAGCTCCATGAGAGAGACCAGTTCCATGAGAGAGAGACCAGCTCCATGAGAGAAAGAGAACAAATACATGAGAGAGTGACCAGCATCACGAGAAAAATAAAGTCCAGCTCTTTGAGAGAGAGACCAGCTAAATGAGAGAGACCAGCTCCCTGAGAGAGAGACCAACTCCATGCGAAAGACCAGCTTTCAGAAAGAGAGAGGCAGCTCCATTAGATATTTTAGCTCATTGAGAGAGAGACCAGCTCCATGATAGAGAGAGACCAGCTCCATGAGGGAGAGCAGCTCCATGAGAGAGAGAGACCAGCTCTATGCGAGAGAGCAGCGCCATGAGAGATAGACCAGCTCCATGAGAAAGACCAGCTTCCGGAGAGAGATAGACCAGCTACATGAGAGTGACCAGATCCATGAGAGATAGACGAGATCCATGAGAGTGAGAGAACAACTCCATGAGAAAGAGAGACGAGATCCATGAGACAAAGACCAGCTCCGTGAGACAGAAACCAGCTCCATTAAAGAGAGAGACCAGCTCCCTAGGAGAGACCAGATCCATGAGAGGGAGACCAGCTCCATGAGAGAGAGAGAGCAACTACATGAAAGAGAGAGACCAGCTCCATGAGAAAGACCAGCTCCCTAAGAGAGAGACCACCTCAATGAGAGAGACCACCTCAATGAGAGAGACCAACTCCATGAGAGTGAGCGGCTCCATGAGTGGTACCAGCCCCATGAGAGGGACCAGATTCATGAGAGAGAGACCACCTCCATGAGAGAGAGAGATGCCCCAAGAGAGAGATAAGCTCCACGAGAGATACCATCTCCATGAGAGAGACCCGCTCCTTGAGATAGAGAGACGAGCTCCACGAGAGAGACCAGCTCCATTAGAGAGACCAGCTCCCTGAGAGAGAGATAGCTCCATGGGAGAGACCAGCTCCATGAAAGAGAGACCAGCTCCATGAGAGAGACCAGCTTTATGAGAAAGAACAACTCCATGAAAGAGAGAAACCAGCTCCATGAGGGAGACCAGCTCTATGAGAGAGACAGCAGCTCCATGAGAGAGACCAGCTCCATGAGAGACAGAGATCAGCTCCATGATAGTGAGAGTCCAGCTCCATGAGAGAGAGCAGCTCCCTCAGAGAGAAACCAGCTCCATGACAGAGACCAGCTCATTGAGAGAGAGATCAGCTCCAAGAGAGACAGATCAGCTCCATGACAGAGACAGCTCCATTATAAAGAGAGGCCAGCTCCATGGAAAAAACCAGCTCCTTGCGAGAGAGACCAGCTCCCTGAGCAAGAGAGACGAACTCCCTGACAGAGAAAGACCAGCTCCATGAGAGAGAGAGAGACTAGCTCCATGAGAGATAAATCAGCTCCATGAGAGAGAGACGAGCTCCATGAGAGAGGAGACCAGCTCCCTTAGAGATACCAGCTCCCTGAGAGAGAGACCAGCTCCATGTGAGACACCAGCTTCCAGAGAGAGAGAAAGACCAGCTTTATGAGAGACATTAGCTCAATGAGAGAGAGTCCAGCTACATGAGAGAGAGAGATGAGCTCCATGAGAGAAAGAAGCTCCATAAGGGAGAAATACCAGCTATATTGGAGAGACCACGTCCATGAGAGACAGACAAGTTCCCTGAGAGAGAGAGACCACCTCCATGAGAGAGACCAGCTACATGAAAGAGACCAGCATTTTGAGAGAGAGAGTCCAGCTCCATGAGAGATATTAGCTCAATGAGAGAGAGACGAGCTCCATGAGATAAAGACACCATCTGCATGGGAGAGAGCAGCGCCATGAGAGACAGACAAGCTTCCTGAGAGAGTGAGACCATCTCCATGAGAGAGACAAGATCCACGAGAGAGAGAGACCAGCTCCATGAGAAAGACCAGATCCCTAAAACAGAGAGCAGCCTCATGAGACAGAAGAGCTCCGTGAGAGAAAGAGACCAGCTCCAAGAGAATGACCAGCTCCATGAGAGAGTGACCAGCTCCATGAGAGAGAGAAAACAGCTCCATGAGAGAGAGATTAGCTTCCTGATAAAAACAAGCTTCATGAGAGAGACCTTCTCCATGAGACAGAGACCACCTTTATGAGAGAGAAAGACAAGCACCTTAGAGATACAAGCTCCATGAAACAGAGACCAGCTCCATGAGAGAGGGAGACCAGCTCCCTGAAAAATACCAGCTCCATTAAAGAGAGACCGGTTCAATGAGAGAGACCAGCTCCTTGAGAGATACCAGGTTCATGAGAGAGACCAGCTTTCTGAGAGAGAGAGACCAGCTCCATGAGAGAAACCGTCTCCATGAGAGAGACCAGTTCCCTGAGAAACAGATTAGCTCCATGGAGAAACCAGTTCCATGAGAGAGAGACTAGCTCCACGAGAGATACCAGCTTTATGAGAAAGAGCAGCTCAATGAAAGAGAGAGACCAGCTTTATGAGAGAGACCAGCTTCATGAGAGACAGAGATCAGCTCCAAGAGAGAGGAGAAAACATCTCCATGAGAGAAAACAGCTCCCAGAGAGAGAGAGAAACGAGCTACATGAGAGAGACCTTCTCCATGAGAGAGAGAGAGACCAGCTCGATAGAAGAGACGAGCTGCATGAGATATAGAGACCAGATCCATGAGAGAGAGAGACCAGCTCCATTTGAAGGAGAGACCAGCTAGATGAGAGAAGGACACCAGCTCCTGGGGAGATACCATTTTCATGAGAGAGAGACCAGCTCCATGAGACAGAGCAGCTCCATGAGAGATAGAGACCAGCTCCATGGGAGAGATTAGCTAAATGAGAGACAAATAGCACCATGAGAGAGAGACCAGCTCAATGAGAGGGACCATCTCCCTGAGAGAGAGATACAAGCTCCATGAGAGAGAGGGACCAGCACCATGAGAGAGACCAGCTTCTTGAGAGAGAGCGACCAGCTTTATGAAAGAGACCAGCTCCATGATAGAGAGAGACCAGCTCCATGAGAGAGAGATATAGGCTCCATGAGAGAGAGGGACAAGCTCCATGAGAGAGAAACAAGCTCAATGACAAAAAGACAAGCATAATCAGAGAGAGAGACCAGCTCCATGAGAGAGAGATCAGCTCCATGAGAGTGAGAGACCACCCTCATGTGAGAGACCAGATCCCTGACAGAGATAATAGGTTCATGATAGAGACCAGCTTCCGGAGAAAGAGAGACCAGCTCCATGAGAGAGACCAGTTCAATGAGAGTAAGACAAGGTCCAAGAGAGAGAGAGATCAGATCCATGAGAGAACCATCTTCCTAAGAGAGAGACCAGCTCCATGAGAGAGACCAGCTCCCTGAGAGCAAGCGACCAGCTCCATAAGAGTGACCAGCTCCATGAGAGAGAGACCAGATCCATGAGAGAGAGATACCAGCTCCATGAGAGAGAGAAAAGATCCATGAGAGAGAGAGACCAGTTCCATGAGAGAGACTAACTCCATGAGAGTGACACCAGCTACAGGAAAGAGAGATCCATGGGAGAGACAAGCTCCACGAGAGAGACCAGTTCCCTGAGAGAGAGAGATCAGCTCCATGGGAGAAACGAGCTCCATTAGAGAGAGACCAGCTCTATGAGAGTGACCAGCTTTATGAGAAAGATCAGCTCCATGAAAGAGAGAGACCAGCTCCATGAGGGAGACCAGCTTTATGAGAGACAGAAATCAGCTCCATGAGAGTGAGACACCAGCTGCATGAGAGAGACCAGCTCCCTGAGAGAGAGAAACTAGCTCCATGAGAGAGACCTTCTCCATGAGAGAGAGAGTCCAGCTAGATAGAAGAGACCAGCTGCATGAGATAGAGAGACAAGATCCATGAGAAAGAGAGCAGCTCCATGAGAGAGAGACCAACTACAAGAGAGAGATAAAACAACACTTGAGAGAGAGAGACCAACAACATGAGAGAGAAAGACCAGCTCTATTAGAGAAATACTGTCAAGTTCCTGAGAGAGAGACCAGCTCCATGAGAGAGACCAGTTCCATGAGAGAGAGACCAGCTCCATGAGAGAGATCAGCTTCGTGAGAGAAAGTTTCCAGCTCCATGAAAGAGACCAGCTCCATGAGAGAGAGACCAGCTCCATGAGAGAAATAGAACAAATACATGAGAGAGTGACCAGCTTCACGAGAAAAATAAAGTCCAGCTCTTTGAGAGAGAGACAAGCTCCATGAGAGAGACCAGGTCCATGAGAGAGAAACCAGGTCCATGACGGAGACCAGCTCTGAACAAAGAGTCCAGCTCCATGAGAAAGACCAGCTTCATGAGAGAGAGACCAGCTCCATGAGAGAGACCAATTCCATGAGAGAGAAAGACAAGCTTAATGAAAGAGAGCAGCACCATGAGATACAGAGCAACTCCCTGACAGAGAGAGACCAGTTCCGTGAGAGAGAGACCAGCTCTATGAGAGAGACCAGCTTTCTGAGACAACGAGTCCAGCTCCATGAGAGAGACCGGCTCCATGAGAGAGAGACCAGCTCCATGAGAGGAGACCAGCTCCATGAAAGAGAGCAGCGCCATGAGAAACAGACCAGCTCCCTGAGAGAGAGAGACAAGCTCCATGAGAGAGAGACAAGCTGCATGAGAGAGAGAGAATCTCCATGAGAGACACCAGCTTCTAAAGAGAAACAGACCAGGTTTATTAGAGACATTACCTCAATGAGAGATACCAGCTCCATTAGAGAGGGAGAGACCAGCTCAATGAGAGAGACCAGCCCCATGAGAGAGACAGACAAGCTCTGTTTGAGAGACCAGCTCCATGAGAGACAGACCAGCTGCTGAGTGGGAGAGAGCAGCTCGATGAGGGAGTGACTAGCTCCATGAGAGAGACCAGCTCCCTGAGAGAGAGACCAACTCCTTGAGAAAGACCAGCTTCCAGAAAGAGAGAGGCAAGCTCCATTAGATATTTTACCTCAATGAGAGAGAGACCAGCTCCATGCTAGAGAGAGACCAGCTCCATGATGGAGAGCAACTCCATGAGAGAGAGAGACCAGCTCTATGGAAGAGAGCAGCGCCATGAGAGATAGACAAGCTCCATTAGAGAGACCAGCTTCTGGAGAGAGAGAGACCAGCAACATGAGAGTGACCAGCTCCATGAGAGATAGACCAGATCCATGAGAGTGAGAGAACAACTCCATGAGAAAGAAAGACAAGATCCATGAGACAGAGACCAGCTCCATGAGACAGAAACCAGCTCCATTAAACAGAGAGACCAGCTCCCTAAAAGAGACCAGATCCATGAGAGGGAGACCAGCTCCATGAGAGAGAGAGCAACTCCATGAAAGAGAGAGACCAGCTCCATGAGACAGACCAGCTCCATAAGAGAGAGACCACCTCAATGAGAGAGACCAGCTCCATGAGAGAGAGTGATCGGCTACATGAGTGGTACCAGCTCCATGAGAGGGACCAGATCCATGAGAGAGAGACCACCTCCATGAGAGAGAGAGATGCCCCAAGAGAGAGACAAGCTCCACGAGCGATACCATTTCCATGAGAGAGACCCGCTCCTTGACATAGAGAGACCAGCTCCACGAGAGAGACCAGCTCCATTAGAGAGACCAGCTCCCTGGAGAGATAGCTCCATGGGAGAGACCAGCTCCATGAAAGAGAGACCAGCTCCATGAGAGAGACCAGCTTTATGAGAAAGAACAGCTCCATGAAAGAGAGACACCAGCTCAATGAGGGAGACCATCTCTATGAGAGAGACAGCAGCTCCATGAGAGAGACTAGCTTCCTGAAAGAGAGAGACCAGCTCCATGAGAGAGACCAGCTCCATGAGAGTCAGAGATCAACTAAATGATAGTTGAGAGTCCAGCTCCATGAGATAGAGCAGCTCCCTCAGAGAGAAACCAGCTCCATGACAGAGACCAGCTCATTGAGAGACAGATCAGCTACAAGAGAGACAGATCAGCTCCATGACAGAGACCAGCTCCATTATACTAAGAGACCAGCTCCATGGAAGAAACCAGCTCCATGCGAGAGAGACTACATCCCTGAGCAAGAGAGACGAACTCCCTGACAGAGAAAGACCAGCTCCATGAGAGAGAGAGAGAGACTAGCTCCATGAGAGAGAAATCAGCTCCATGAGAGAGAAACTAGCTCCATGAGAGAGGGAGACCAGCTCCCTTAGAGATACCAGCACCTGAGAGAGAGTCCAGGTCCATGAGAGACACCAGCTTCCAGAGAGAGAATGACCAGCTTTATGAGAGACATTAGCTCAATGAGAGAGAGTCCAGCTACATGAGAGAGAGAGAAGGGCTCCATGAGAGAAAGAAGCTCCAAAAGAGAGAAAGATCAGCTATATTGAAGAGACCAGTTCCATGAGAGACAGACCAGTTCCCTTAGAGAGAGAGATTACCTCCATGAGAGAGACCAGCTACATGAGAGATACCAGAATTTTGAGAGAGAGAGAGTCCAGCTCTATGAGAGATATTAGCTCAATGAGAGAGAGACGAGCTCCATGAGAGAGAGACACCATCTGCATGGGAGAGAGCAGCGCCATGAGAGACAGACAATCTTCCTGAGAGAGTGAGACCATCTCCATGAGAGAGACAAGATCCACGAGAGAGACCAGCTCCATGAGAAAGACCAGATCCCTGAAACAGAGACCAGCTCCATGAGACAGAAGAGCTCCGTGAGAGAAAGAGACCAGCTCCATGAGAATGACCAGCTCCATAAGAGAGAGACCAGCTCCATGAGAGAGAGAGAGACCAGCTCCATGAGAGAGAGATTAGCTTCCTGAAAAAAACAAGCTTCATGAGAGCGACCTTCTCCATGAGACAGAGACCACCTTCATGAGAGAGAAAGACAAGCACCCTGAGAGATACGAGCTCCATGAAACAGAGACCAGCTCCATGAGAGAGGGAGACCAGCTGCCTGAGAAATACCAGCACCATGAAAGAGAGACCGGTTAAATGAGAGAGACCAGCGCCATGAGAGAGAGATGAGCTACAAGAACGAGAGACCAGCTCCATGAGAGAGACAAGCTCATAGAGAGATACCAGGTCCATGAGGGAGACCAGCTCTGAACAAAGAGTACAGCTCCATGAGAAAGACCAGCTTCATGAGAGAGAGACCAGCTCCATGAGAGAGACCAATTCCATAAGAGAGAGAGACAAGCTTCATGAAAGAGAGCAGCGCCATGAGAGACAGACCAGCTCCCTGACAGAGAGAGACCAGTTCCATGAGAGAGAGACCAGCTCCATGAGAGAGACCAGCTTTCTGAGAAAAAGAGTCCAGCTCCATGAGAGAGACTGGCTCCATGAGAGAGAGACCAGCTCCATGAGAGGAGACCAGCTCCATGAAAAAGAGCAGCGCCATGAGAAACAGACCAGCTCCCTGAGAGAGGGAGACCAGCTCCATGAGAGAGAGACAAGCTCTATGAGAGAGAGACCAGCTCCATGTGAGAGACTAGATCCCTGAAACAGAGACCAGCTCCATTAGAGAGACATGGCCCCTGAGAGAGAGCAACCAGCTCCATGAGAAGGAACAGCTCCATGAGAGAGAGACCAGCTCTATGAGATTGAGAGACAAGCTCCATTAGAGAGAGAGAACAGCTCCATGAGAGAGAGACAAGCTCCATGAGAGAGAGAGAAGCTCCATGAGAGACACCAGCTTCTAAAGAGAAAGAGACCAGGTTTCTTAGAGACATTATTTCTATGAGAGAGAGACCAGCTCCATGAGAGAGGGAGAGACCAGCTCAATGAGAGAGACCAGCCCCATGAGAGATACAGACAAGCTCTGTTTGAAAGACCAGCTCCATGAGAGACAGACCAGCTCCCTGAGAGGGAGAGAGCAGCTCGATGAGGGAGAGACCAGCTCCATGAGAGAGACCAGGTCCCTTAGAGAGAGACCAGCTCAATGAGAAAGACCAGCTTCCAGAAAGAGAGAGGCAAGCTCCATTAGATATATTAGCTCAATGAGAGAGAGACCAGCTCCATGAGAGAGAGAGACCAGCTCCATGAGGGAGAGCAGATCCATGAGAGAGAGAGACCAGCTCTACGGGAGAGAGCAGTGCCATGAGAGATAGACCAGCTTCATGAGAGAGACCAGCTTCCTGAGAGAGAGAGACCAGCTAAATGAGAGTGACCAGCTCCATAAGAGATGGACCAGATCCATGAGAGTGAGAGAACAACTCCATGGGAGAGAGTGACGTGCTCCATGAGAGAGAGACCAGCTCCATGAGACAGAAACCATCTCCATTAAACAGAGAGACCAGCTCCCTAGGAGAGACCAGGTCCATGAGAGGGAGACCAGCTCCATGAGAGAGAGCAGCTCTATGAAAAAGAGATACCAGCTACATGAGAAAGACCAGCTCCATAAGAGAGAGACCACCTCAATGAGAGAGACCAGCTCCATGAGAGAGAGGGAGCTGCTCCATGAGTGGTACCAGCTCCATGAGAGGGACCAGATCCATGAGAGAGAGACCACCTCCATGAGAGAGAGAGATGCCCCAAGAGAGAGACAAGGTCTATGAGAGATACCATCTCCATGAGAGAGACCCGCTCCTTTAGATAGAGAGACCAGCTCCACGAGAGAGACCTGCTCCATTAGAGAGACCAGCTCCCTGAGAGAGAGATAGCTCTATGGGAGAGACCAGCTCCATGCAAGAGAGACCAGCTCCATGAGAGAGACCAGCTTTATGAGAAAGAACAGCTCCATGAAAGAGAGACACCAGCTCCATGAAGGAGACCAGCTCTATGAGAGAGACAGCAGCTCCATGAGAGAGACCAGCTTCCTGAAGAGAGAGACCAGCTCCATGAGAGATACCAGCTCCATGAGAGACAGAGATAAGCTCCATGATAGTGAGAGTCCAGCTCCATGAGAGAGAGCAGCTCCCTCAGAGAGAAACCAGCTCCATGACAGAGACAAGATCATTGAGAGAGAGATCAGCTCCAAGAGAGACAGATCAGCTCCATGACAGAGACCAGCTCCATTATAAAGAGAGACCAGCTCCATGGAAAAAACCAGCTCCATGGAAGAGAGACCAGGTCCCTGAGCAAGAGAGACGAACTCCCTGACAGAGAAATACCAGCTCCATGAGAGAGAGAGAGACTAGCTCAATGAGAGAGAAATCAGCTCCATGAGAGAGAGACCAGCTCCATGAGAGTGGGAGACCAGCTCCCTTAGAGATACCAGCTCCCTGAGAAAGAGACCAGCCCCATGAGAGACACCAGCTTCCAGAGAGAGAGAAAGACCAGCTTTATGAGAGACATTAGCTCAATGAGAGAGAGTCCAGCTACATGAGCGAGAGAGAAGAGCTTCATGAGAGAAAGAAGCTCTATAAGAGAGAAAGACCAGCTATATTGGAGAGACCAGGTCCATGAGAGACAGACCAGTTTCCTGAGAGAGAGAGACCACCTCCATGAGAGAGACCAGCTACATGAGAGAGACCAGCATTTTGAGAGAGAGAGTCCAGCTCCATGAAAGATATTAGCTCAATGAGAGAGAGACGAGCTCCATGAGAGAGAGACACCATCTGCATGGGAGATAGCAGCACCATGAGAGACACACAAGCTTCCTGAGAGAGTGAGACCATCTCCATGAGAGAGACAAGATCCACGAGAGAGAACAGCTCTATGATAAAGACCTGATCCCTGAAACACAGACCAGCTCCATGAGACAGAAGAGCTCCATGAGAAAAAGAGACCAGCAACATGAGAATGACCAGCTCCATGAGATTGAGAGACCAGCTCCATCAGAGACAGACCAGCTACATGAGAGAGACCAGCATGTTGAGAGAGAGAGTCTAGCTCCATTAGAGATATTAGCTCAATGAGAGAGAGACGAGCTCCAGGAGGGAGAGACACCATCTGCATGGGAGAGAGCAGCGCCATGAGAGAAAGACAAGCTTCCTGAGAGAGTGAGACCATCTCCATGAGAGATACAAGATCCACGAGAGAGACCAGCTCCATGAGAAAGAACAGATCCCTGAAACAGAGACCAGCTCCATGAGACAGAAGAGCTCCGTGAGAGAAAGAGATCAGCTCCATGAGAATGGCCAGCTCCATGAGAGAGAGACCAGCTCCATGAAAGAGAGAGACCAGCTCCGTGAGAGAGAGATTAGCTTCCTGAGAAAAACAAGCTTCATGAGAGAGACCTTCTCCATGAGACAGAGACCACCTCCATGAGAGAGAAAGACAAGCACGCTGAGAGATACAACCTCCATGAAACAGAGACCAGCTCCATGAGAGAGGGAGACCAGCTCCCTGAGAAATACCAGCTTCATGAAAGAGAGACCGGTTCAATGAGAGAGACCAGCTCCCTGAGAGAGACCATGTCCATGAGAGAAACTAGGTCCATGAGAGAGACCAGCTCCATGAGTGAGAGAGACCAGCTCCATGAGAGTGAGAGACCAGCCCCATTGGAAAGACCAGCTCCATGAGAGCGAGAGACCAGTTCCATGGGAAAGATACCAGCTCCATGAGAGAGAGACCAGCTCAATGAGAAAGACCAGATACCTGAAAGAGAGACAACCTTCATGAGAGACACCAGGTTCCGGAGAAAGTGAGACCAGCTCCATGAGTGAGAAAAACTCAAAGAGAGAAAGAGCAGCTCCAAGAGAGAGAGAGACCAGCTCCATGAGAGAGAGAGACCAAATACAAGAGAGAGATAAAACAAATACTTGAGAGAGAGAGACCAACAACATGAGAGAGAAAGACCAGCTCTATTAGAGAAATAGAGTCAAGTTCCTGAGACAGAGACCAGCTCCATGAGAGAGACCAGTTCCATGAGAGAGAGACCAGCTCCATGAGAGAGACCAGCTTCGTGAGAGAAAGTTTCCAGCTCCATGAGAGAGACCAGCTCCATGAGAGAGAAACCAGCTCCATGAGAGAAAGAGAACAAATACACGAAAGAGTGACCAGCTTCACGAGAAAAATAAATTCCAGCTCTTTGAGAGAGAGACAAGCTCCATGAGAGAGACCAGCTCCATGAGAGAGAAACCAGATCCATAAAGGAGACCAGCTCTGAACAAAGAGTACAGCTCCATGAGAAAGACCAGCTTCATGAGAGAGAGACCAGCTCCCTTAGAGAGACCAATTCCATGAGAGAGAGAGACAAGCTTCATGAAAGAGAGCAGCGCCATGAGAGACAGACCAGCTCCCTGACAGAGAGAGACAAGTTACATGAGAGAGAGACCAGCTCCATGAGAGAGACCAGCTTTCTGAGAAAAAGAGTCCAGCTCCATGAGAGAGACCGGCTCCATGAGAGAGACCAGCTCCATGAGAGGAGACCAGCTCCATGAAAGAGAGCAGCGCCATGAGAAACAGACCAGCTCCCTCAGAGAGAGAGACCAGCTCCATGAGAGAGAGACAGCTCTATGAGAGAGAGACCAGCTCCATGTGAGAGACTAGAACCCTGAAACAGAGACCACCTCCATGAGAGACACATGGTCCCTGAGAGAGAGCAACCAGCTCCATGAGAATGAACAGCTCCATGAGAGAGAGACCAGCTCTATGAGATTCAGAGACAAGCTCCATTAGAGAGAGAGAACAGCTCCATGAGAGAGAGACAAGCTCCATGAGAGAGAGAGAAGCTCCATGAGAGTCACCAGCTTCTAAAGAGAAAGAGACCAGCTTTATTAGAGACATTACCTCAATGAGAGAGAGACCAGCTCCATGAGAGAGGGGGAGACCAGCTCAATGAGAGAGACCAGCCGCATGAGGGAGACAGACAAGCTCTGTTGGAGAGACCATGTCCATGAGAGACAGAGGGGAAGAAACCAGCTCGATGAGGGAGAGACCAGCTCCCTGAAAGAGACCAGCTCCCTGAGAGAGAGACCAGCTCCATGAGAGAGACCAGATCCCTGAGAGCGTGAGACCAGCTCCATGAGAGTGACCAGCTCCATGAAAGAAAGAACAGATCCATGAGAGAGAGAGAGACCAGCTCCATTAGAGAGAGAGACCAGTTCCATGAGAGAGACTAGCTCCATGAGAGTGAGACCAGCTCCATGAGAGAGACATGCTCCACGAGAGAGACCAGTTTCCTGAGAGAGAGATCAGCTCCATGGGAGAAACGAGCTCCATTAGAGAGAGACCAGCTCTATGAGAGAGACCAGGTTTATGAGAAAGTTTAGCTCCATGAAAGAGAGAGAACAGCTCCATGAGGGAGACCAGATTTATGAGAGACAGAAATCAGCTCCATGAGAGTGGACACCAGCTGCATGAGAGAGACCAGCTCCCTGAGAGAGAGAAACTAGCTCCATGAGAGAGACCTTCTCCATGAGAGAGAGAGACCAGCCTGATAGAAGAGACCAGCTGCATGAGATAGAGAGACCAGCTCCATGAGAGAAAGACCAGCTCCATGAGAGAGAGACCAGTTCCATGAGAGAGGGAGACCAGCTCCTGGAGAGATACCAGTTCTGTGAAAGAGAGACCAGCTCTATGAAGGAGAGAGACCAGCTTCATGAGAAAGACCAGCTTCCAGAAAGAGAGAGGCAAGCTCCATTAGATATTTTAGCTCAATGAGAGAGAGACCAGCTCAATGAGAGAGAGAGACCAGCTCCATGAGATAGACCAATACCATGAGAGAGAGAGAGACAAGCTTCATGAAAGAGAGCAGCGCCATGAGAGACAGACAGCTCCCTGACAGAGAGAGACCAGTTCCATGAGAGAGAGTCCAGCTCCCATGAGAGGGACAAGCTTTCTGAGAAAAAGAGTCCAGCTTTATGAGAGAGACCGGCTCCATGAGAGAGAGACTAGCTCCATGAGAGGAAACCAGCTCCATGAAATAGAGCAGCGCCATGCGAAACAGACCAGCTCCCTGAGATACAGAGACCAGCTCCATGAGTGAGAGACTAGCTCTATGAGAGAGAGACCAGCTCCATGTGAGAGACTAGATCCCTGAAACAAAGACCAGCTCAATGAGAGAGACATGGTCCCTGAGAGAGAGCAACCAGCTCCATGAGAATGAACAGCTCCACGACAGAGGGACCAGCTCTATGAGATCAGAGACAAGCTCCATTAGAGAGAGAGAACAGCTCCATGAGAGAGTGACAAGCTCCATGAGAGAGAGAGAAGCTCCATGAGAGACACCAGCTTCTAAGGAGAAAGAGACCAGCTTTATTAGAGACATAACCGCAATAAGAGAGAGACCAGCTCCATGAGAGAGGGAGAGACCAGCTCAATGAGAGAGACCAGCCCCATGAGAGAGACAGACAAGCTCTGCTGGAGAGACCAGCTACATGAGAGTGACCAGCTCCATGAGAGAGAGACCAGATCCATGAGAGAGAAAGACCAGCTCCATGAGAGAGAGACCAGATGAATGAGAGAAAGAGACCAGCACCATTAGTGAGAGAGAAGAGATCCATGAGAGAGAGAGACCAGTTTAATGAGAGAGACCAGTTTTATGAGAGTGAGACCAGCTCCATGAAAGAGAGACCATCTCCATGACAGAGACAAGCTCCAGGAGAGAGACCAGTTCCCTGAGAGAGAGATTAGCTCCATGAGAGAAACGTGCTCCATTAGAGAGAGACCAGCTCTATGAGACAGACCAGCTTTATGAGAAAGATCAGCTCCATGAAAGAGAGAGACCAGCTTCATGAGGGAGACCAGCTTAATGAGAGACAGAAATCAGCTCCATGAGAGTGAGACACCAGCTGCATGAGAGAGACCAGCTCCCTGAGAGAGAGAAACTAGCTCCATGAGAGAGACCTTCTCCATGAGAGAGAGACCAGCTCGATAGAAGAAACCAGCTGCATGAGATAGAGAGAGAAGATCCATGAGAGAAAGACCAGCTCCATGAGAGAGAGACCAGGTCCATGAGAGAGGGAGACCAGCTCCTGGAGAGATACCAGTTCTGTGAAAAGAGACCAGCTCTATGAGGGAGAAAGACCAGCTCCATTAAGAGTCCAGCTCCATGAGAGACAGACGAGCTTTCTCAGAGAGAGAGACCAGCTCCCTGAGAGAGACCATGTCCATGAGAGAAACTAGCTCTATGAGCGAGACCAGCTCCATGAGAGAGAGAGAGACCAGCTCCATGAGAGAAAGAGAACAAATACATGAGAGAGTGACCAGCTTCACGAGAAAAATAAAGTCCAGCTCTTTGAGAGAGAGACAAGCTCCATGAGAGAGTCCAGCTCCATGAGAGAGAAACCAGGTCCATGAGGGAGACCAGCTCTGAACAAAGAGTCCAGCTCCATGAGAAAGACCAGCTTCATGAGAGACAGACCAGCTCCATGAGAGGAGACCAGCTCCATGAAAGAGAGCATCGCCATGAGAAACAGACAAGACCCCTGAGATAGAGAGACCAGCTCCATGAGAGAGAGACCAGCTCCATGAGAGAGACCAGCTTTCTGAGTAAAAGAGTCCAGCTCCATGAGAGGAGACCAGCTCCATGAGAGGAGACCAGCTCCATGAAAGAGAGCAGCGCCATGAGAAACAGACCAGCTCCCTCAGAGAGAGAGACCAGCTCCATGAGAGAGAGACAAGCTCTATGAGAGAGAGACCAGCTCCATGTGAGATAGATCCCTGAAACAGAGACCAGCTCCATGAGAGACATGGTCCCTGAGAGAGAGCAACCAGCTCCATGAGAATGAACAGCTCCATGAGAGAGAGACCAGCTCTATGAGATTGAGAGACAAGCTCCATTAGAGAGAGAGAACAGCTCCATGAGAGAGAGACAAGCTCCATGAGAGAGAGAGAAGCTCCATGAGAGACACCAGCTTCTAAAAAGAAAGAGACCAGCTTTATTAGAGACATTACCTCAATGAGAGAGAGACCAGCTCCATGAGAGAGGGAGAGACCAGCTCAATGAGAGAGACCAGCCCCATGAGAGAGACAGACAAGCTCTGTTGGTGAGACCAGAGAGCAGAGTTGGGAGACTGAGGTGAAGAAGGACTGTTACAGAGAGCAGAAATAGGAGACTGTGGTGCAGAAGGGTCGTTGCAAAGAGCAGAGTTTTCACATTGAGGTGCAGAAGAACTGTTGCAGAGAGCAGATCTTGGAGACTGGGGTGCAGAAGGTCTTATGCAGAGAGCAGATATTGGTAACAAGGGTGCAGAAGAACTCTTGTAGAGAGCAGAGCTTGGAGTCTGGGGTGCAGAAGGACTGTTGCAGAGAGCAGAGGTTGGAGACTGAGGTAACGAAGTCCTGTTACAGAGAGCACAGGTAGGAGACTTGGGTAAAGATTGACTTTTACAGAGAGCAGAATTTGGGTATGGGGGTGTAGAACGATCTTACAGAGAGCAGAATTTTGAGACTGAGGTGCAGAGGACTGTTGCAGAGATCAGAGTTTGGAGACTGAGATGAAGAAGGATCATTGTAGAGAGCAGAGGTTGGAGACTGGGGTGCAGAAGAATCATGCAGAGAGCAATGTGTAAGACTGAGGTGTTGAAGGACTGTCACAGAGAGCAGAGGTTGGAGACTGAGGTGTAGAACGACTGTTACAGAGAGCAGAGTTTGGAGACTGAGGTGCAGAAGGACTGTTACATAAAGCAGAGGTTGGAAATTGGGGTGCAGAAGGACTGTTACACAGACCAGAGTTTGGAGACTGCGGTATAGAAAAAGTGTTACAGAGAGCAGAGGTTGGAGACTGAGGTGCAGTTTGTCTGTTACTGAGAGAAGTGCTTTAAGATTGGGGTGCTGAAAGATCGTGTAGAGAGCAGAGGTATCAGACTGAGGTTCTGAAGGACTGTTACAGAGAGCAGAGGTTCTACTGAAGTGTAGAAAAACTGTTAGAGAGAGCAGAGTTTGGACACTGAGGTGCAGAAGGACTGTTACAGAAAGCAGAGGTTGGAAATTGGGGTGCAGAAGGACCATTACAGAGACCAGAGTTTGGAGACTGCGGTATTGAAAAACTGTTACAGAGAGCAGAGGCTGGAGACTGGGGTTCAGAAGAAATGTTACAGAGAGCACAGATTGGAGACTGCTGTACAGAAGGACTGTTACAGGAGAAGATGTTGGAGACTGGGGAGCAGAAGGACTGTTGAAGAGGACAGAGCTTGAAAACCTGGGTTTTGCAGGACACTTGCAGAAAGCAGAGGTTGAGAACTGGGGTGGAGAAGGAATGTTACAGAGAGCAGAGTTTGGAATCTGGAGTGCACAAATATCTTACAGAGAGAAGAGGTCTGAGACTGTGGTGCAGAAAGACTGATAAGGAGAGCAGAGGTTGGAGACTGAGGTGCAGGACGATTGTTACAGAGAACAGAATTTGGAGACTGGGGTGCAAAAGGACTGTTGCAGAGAGCAGAGGATGGAGACTGGGCTGCAGAAGCAGTGTTTCAGAGAGCAGAGGTTTGAGACTGGGGTGCAGAAGGACTGTTGCCGAGAGCAGAGGTTGGAGACTGAGGTGCAGAACGACTCTTAGAGAGAGTAGAATTTTGAGACTTGCATGCAAAAAAACTGATACAGAAAGCAGAGATTAGAGTCTGCAGTGCAGAAAGACCGTTACAGAGAGCAGAAGTTGGAGACTGCAGTACAGAAAGACTGTTGCAGAGAGCAGTGTTTGGAGACTGGGGTGCAGAAGGACTGTTGCAGAGAGCAGAGATTAAAGACTGAGGTGCAGAAGTTCTTTTACAACGAGAAGAGTTTGGAGACTGGGGTGCAGAAGGATCGTTGCAAGGAGCAGAGCTTGGAGACAGGGTTTCAGAAGGATCTTACGGAGAGCAGAAGTTGGAGACTGAGGTGCAGAAGGACTGTTGCAGAAATCAGAGGTTGGAGACTGGGGTGCAGTAGGAACATTGCAGAGAGCAGTGGTTGGAGACTGGGTTGCAGAAATCTGGTTGCAGAGAGCAGAGTTAGGAGACTGGCATGCAGAAGGCCTGTTACATAGAGGACAGGTTGGAGACTGGGTGCAGAAGGACTGTTACTAAGAGCAGAGATTGAAGACTGGGTTGCTGTAGGATCTTACAGAGAGAACAGGTTGGAGACTGAGGTGCAGGTGGACTGTTACAGAGAGCAGTGTTTGGATACTGGGGTGCAGAAGGATCGTGAAGAGAGCAGAGGTTTCAGACTGAGGTGCAGAAGGACTGTTACAGAGAGCAGAGGTTGGAGAGTGAGGTGTAGAAGGACTGTTACAGAAAGCAGAGTTTGGAAATTGTGGTGCGGAAGGACCATTACAGAGAGCAGAGGATGGAGAATGAGGTGCAGAAGGACTATTACATAAAAAACAGGTTTAAAAGACTGAGGTGCAGAAGGATAGATACAGAGAACAGAGGTTGGAGACTGGGGTTCAGACAGACTGATACCGAAACAGAGGTTGGAGACTGGGGTGTAGAAGGACCGTTACAAAGAGCAGAGATTGGAGACTGCAGTACAGAAGGACTGTTACGTAGAGCAGATCTCGGAATCTGGGGAGCAAAAGGACTGTTGCAGAGAGCAGACGTTGTTAACTAGGGTGCAGAAGGACTGTAGTAGAGAGCAGAGTTTGGAGATTGACGTGCGGAAGTCCTGTTACAGAGAGCAGAGGTCGGAGACGTGGGTGCAGAAGGACTCTTACAGAGTGCTGTGGTTGGATACAGGGCTGCAGAAGCATCTTACAGAGGTCAGAATTTGGCGACTGAGGTGCAGAAGGACTGTTGCAGAGAGTAGAGTTTGGAGATTGAGGTGCAAAAGGCCTGTTACAGAGAGCAGAGGTTGGAGACTGGGGTGCAGAAAAACTGTTACAGAGAGCAGAGTTTTTAGACAAGGTTGCACAAGGATCTTACAGAGAGCAGTTTTTGTAGACCAAAGTGCACCAGGACTTTTACAGAGAGCAGAGGTTGGAGACTACGGTGCAGAAGGATCGTTGCAGAGAACAGAGTTTTCAGACTGAGGTGCAGAAGGACTTTTGCAGAGAGCACATGTTGGAGACTGGGGTGCAGAAGGACTGTTGCAGAGAGCAGAGGTTTGAGACAGGGGTGCAGAAGGATCGTTGTAGAGAGCAGAGGTTGGAGACAGGGGTTCAGATGGATTGTTAAAAAGAACAGACATCGGAGATTGGGGTGTAGAAGGCCTGTTACAAAGAGCAGAGTTTGAAGCAGGGGTGCAGAAGTACTTTTACAGTGAGTAGAGTTTGGAGAATGAGGTGCAGAAGGACCATTGCAGAGAGCAGAGTTTGGATACTGAGGTGCTGAAGGATTGATACAGAGAGCGGAGGTTGGAGACTGGGTTGCAGAGGAACTGCTGCAGAGAGCAGAGGCTGGGCATGGGGTCTAGAAGGACCATTAGAGAGAGCAGATTTTGGAATCTGCACTACAGGAGGACTGTGACAGACAACAGCGTTTGGAGACTGCTGTGGAGATGGACTGTTTCAGAGTGCAGACCTTGGTGACTGGGGTGCAGAAAAACAATTGCAGAGAGCAGAGGTTGGAGACTGGGGTGCAGAAGAACTGTCGCAGAGAGCAGAGGTTGGAGACTGAGGTGCAGAAGGAATGTTGCAGAAAGCAGAGGTTGGAAACTGTGGTGCAGAAGAATGATACAGAAAGGAGAGGTTGGGGACTGTGGTGCAGAAGGACCGTTACAGAGAGCAGAGGTTGGTGACTGTGGTATAGAAGGACTGTTACAGAGAGCAGAGGTTGGGGACCGGGGAGCAGAAAGACTGTTACAGATAGCAGAGGTTGGAGACTGGGGAGCAGCAGGACTCTTACAGAGAGCAGAGGTTGGAGGCTGCGTTGCAGAAGCACTGTTACAGAGAGCCGATTTTGGAGACTGAGGTGCAGAAGGACTGTTACAGAAAGCAGAGTTTGGAGACTGGGGTGCACAAGGATTGTTGCAGAGAGCAGAGTTTTCAGACTAAGGTTCAGAAGGACTGTTGCAGAGCGCAGATGTTAGAGACTGGGGTGCCGAAGGACTTTTGCAGAGAACAGTGGTTAGAGAATGGGGTGCAAAAGGATCATTGCAGAGAGCAGACGTTTGAGACTGGGGTGCAGAATTATTGTTATAGAGAGCAGAGGTTGGAGATTGTGGTGAACAAGGACTGTTACAGATAGCAGAGTTTGGAGACTAGGGTGTAGAAGGACTGTTACAGAAAGCAGAGGTTTTAGACTTGGGTGCAGAAGGACCATTACAGAGAGCAGATTTTTGAGACTGTACTACAGGAGGACTGTTAAAGAGAGCAGAGGTTGGAGACTGGTGTGGAGAAGGACTATTTCAGAGTGCAGACCTTGGAGACTGGGGAGCAGAAGGACTGTTAAAGAGAGCAGAGGTTGGAGACTGGGGAGCAGAAAGAATGTTACGGAGAGCAGATTTGGAAACTGGTGTGCAGAAGGATCTTACAGAGAGCACAGGTTGGAGGTTGGTGTGCAGAAGCACTGTTTCAGAGAGCCGATTTTGGAGACTGAGGTGCAGAAGGACTGTTACAGAAAGCAGATTTTTGAGACTGGGGTGCACAAAGATCGTTGCAGAAAGCAGAGATTTCAGACTGAGCTTCAGAAGGACTGTTGCAGAGAGCAGATGTTATAGACTGGGGTGTAGAAGGACTTTTGCAGAGAGCAGAGGGTGGAGAATGGGGTGCAAAAGAATCGTTGCAGAGAGCAGATATTGGAGTCTGGGGTGTAGAAGTATTGTTACAGAGTGCAGAGGATGGAGACTGGGGTGCAGAAGGACCCTTACACAGAGCAGAGGTTGGAGACCGCGAGACAGAAGGACTGTTACAGAGAGCAGAGGTTGGAGACTGCGGTAAAGAACGAGTGTTACAGAGAGCAGAGTTTGGAGACTACGGAGCAGAAAGACAGTTACAGAGAGAAGAAATTGGAGACTGGGGAGCAGAAGAAATATTACAGAGAGCATAGTTGTGAAACTGAGGTGCAGAAGGATCTTACAGAGAGCAGAGGTTGGAGACAGAAAGACTATTACAGAAAGTAGAGTTTAAAGACTGGGATGCACAAGGATCTTTGCAGAGCGCAGAGTTGTCAGACTGAGGTGCAGAAGAACTGTTGTAGGGAGCAGATTTTGGAGACTGGGGTGCAGAAGCACTTTTGCAGAGAGCAGAGTTTGGAGACTGGTGTGCAAAAAGATTGTTGTAGACAGCAGAGATTGCAAACTGGGGTGCAGAAAGATTGTTACAGGGAGCAGAGTTTGGAGACTGTGGTGAAGAAGGACTATTACAGAGATCAGAGTTCGGTAACTGAGGTGAAGAAGAATTATTACACAGAACAGAAGTTGGAGCCTGGTGTGCAGTAGGACTGTTGCAGAGAGCAGAATTTGGAGACGGGGTTTAGAAGGACTTTTGCAGAGAGCAGAGGTTGGAGACTGGGGTGCAGAAGGATCGTTGCAGAGAACAGAGTTTTCAGACTAAGGTGCAGATTGACTGTTTCAGAGAGCAGAGGTTGGAGATATGGGTGCAAAAGGACTGTTGCATAGAGCACATGTTGGATACTGGGGTGCAGAAGGATCGTTGCAGAGAGCAGAAGTTGGAGACTTGGCTGCAGAAGGACTGTTGCAGAGAGCAGAAGTTGGAGACTGGTGTGCAGAAGGATCGTAGCAGATAGCATAATTTTGAAACTGGGGTGCAGAAGCACTGTTACAGAGAGTAGACTTTCGAAACTGAGGTGCAGATGGATCGTTGCAGAGAGTTGAGTTTGGAGACTGAGGTGCAAAAGGACTGTTACAGAGAGCAGAGATTGGAGACTGGGGTGCAGAAGGATCCTTGTAGAGAACAGAGTTTTCAGACTGACTTGCAGAAGAACTCCTAAAGAGAGCAGAGATTATAGACAAAGTTGCACAACAATCTTAGTGAGAGCAGAGTTTGTAGAGCGAGGTGCAGCAGGACTGTTACAGAGAGCAGAGGTTGGAGACTGGGGTGCAGAAGGATCCTTCTAGAGAACAGAGTTTTCAGACTGAGGTGCAGAAGGACTTTTGCAGAGAGCACATGTTGAAGACTGGGATGCAGAAGGTCTGTTGCATAGAGCAGATGTTGGACACTGGGGTGCAGAAGGATCATTGTAGAGAGAAAAATTTTGAGACTGGGGTGCAGAAGGATTTTTATAGAGAACAGAGTTGGGAGACTGGGGTGCAGAAGGCCTGTTAAAGAGAGCAGAGTATGGAGAAGGTGTTCAGAAGTACTTTTACGTGGAGTAGTTTTTGGAGACTGAGGTGCAGAAGGACCGTTGCTGAGAACAGAGGTTGGAGACTGAGGTGCAGAAGGATTGTTACATAGAATAGAGGTTGGAGACTGGGATGCAGAGGGACTGTTGTAGCGAGAAGAGGCTGGAGAAGAGGCTGGGGTGTATAAGGACTGTTGCTGGGAGCACAGGTTAAGATTGGGGTGCAGAAAGACTGTTGCAGAGAGCCGAGGTTGGAGACTGGGTTACAGTAGGACTGTTACAGAGGAAGAGGTTGGAGATTTGGTGCAGAAGGACTATTGCAGAGAGCAGATGTTGGAGACTGGGATACAGAAGGACTGTTGCAGAGAGCAGAGTTTGTAGACTGAGGTGCAGAAAGACTGTTACAGAGAGCAAAGTTTGGAAACTGTGGTGCAGATGGACTGATACAGTAAGGAGAGTTTGGAGACTGGGGTGCAGAAGGACTGGTGCAGAGAGCAGAGTTTTTAGACTGAGGTGCAGAAGCACTGTTACAGAGAGCAGAGGTTAGAGAATGGGGTGCAAAAGGCCTTTTACAGAGAGCAGAGGTTGGAGACTGGTGTGCAGAAGGACTCTTACAGAAAGCAGGGTTTGGAGATAGGGTTGCAGAAAGATCATACAGAGAGAAGAGGTTGGAGAATGAGGTACAGCAGGACTGTTACAGAGAGCAGATGTTGGACACTGGGGTGCAGAAGGATCGTTGCAGAGAACAGAGTTTTCAGACTGAGGTGCAGAAGGACTGTTGCAGAGAGCAGAGTTTGGACACTGAGGTTTAGAAGGACTTTTAAAGAGAACAGATTTTGGAGACTGGGGTGCAAAAGAACCATTACAGAGAGGAGATTTTGGATACTGCACTACTGGCAGACTGTTACAGACATCAGAGGTTGGAGACTGGTGTGAAGAAGGACTGTTGCAGAGAGCAGAGGATGGAAACTGGGGTGGGGAAGGATCATTGTCGAGAGCAGAGTATTGGAACTGGTTTGCAGAAGGACTTTTACAGAGAACAGAGTTTTGAGAAGGGGTGCTGAAGGACTGTTGCAAAGGGCAGAGTTTGGAGACTGGGTTGCAGAAGAATCTTACAAAGAGCAAATGTTGAAGACTGAGGTGCAGGAGGACTGTTACAGAGAGTAGAGGTTAGAGACTGAGGTGCAGAAAGACTGTTGCAGGGAGCAGAGGTTTGAGACTTGGGTGCAGAAGGACTGTTGCAGACAGCAGAGTTTGGAGACTGAGGTGCAGAAGGACTGTTACAGAGAGCAGAGGTTGGAGACTGGGGTGCAGAAGGACTGATACAGAAAGCAAAGATTAGATACTGGGGTGCAGAAGGACCGTTACAGAGAGCAGATTTTGGAGACTGCACTACAGGAGGACTGTTACAGAGAACAGAGGCTGGAGACTGGGGTGGAGAAGGACTGTTACAGAGTGCAGAGGTTTGAGACTGGGGTGCAGAAGGACTGATACAGAAAGCAGAAGGTGGAGACTGGGGTGCAGAAGGACTGTTACAGAGAGCAGAGGTTGGAGATTGCAGTACAGAAGGACTGTTTCAGAGTGCAGAGTTGTGAGACTGGGGTGCACAAGGATCATTGCAGAGAGCAGAGTTTTCAGACTGAGGTACAGAAGAACTGTTGCAGAGAGCATATGTTGGAGACTCGGGTGCAGAAGGACTTTCTCAGAGAGCAGATGTTGGAGACTTGGGTGCAATAGGATTGTGGCAGGGAGAAGAGGTTGGATACTGAGTTGCTGAAGGACTCTTGCAGACAACAGAGGTTTGAGAATGGGGTCCAGAATGACCATTGCAGAGAGCAGAGTTTGGAGACTGTGGTACAGAACGACAGTTACAGAGAGCAGAGTTTGGAGACTGCGGTACAGAACGACTGTTACAGAGAGCAGGGCTTGGAGACTGGGGAGCAGAATGACTGTTACATAGAGCAGAGGTTGGAGACTGGGTACCAGAAAGAATGTTACAGAGAGCAGAGTTTGGAAACCTGGGTGCAGAAGGATCTTACAGAGAGCAGAGGTTGGAGACGGGGGCGCAGAAAGACTTTTACGGATAACAGAGGTTGGAGAATGACGTGCACAAAGACTGTTACAGAAAGCAGAGTTTGGAGAATGGGGTGTACAAGGATCGTTGCAGAGAGCAGAGTTTTCACACTGAGGTGCAGAAGGACTGTTGCAGAGAACAGATGTTGTAGACTGGGTGCAGAAGGACTGTTGCAGAGAGCAGAGGTTTGAGACTGGGGTTTAGAATGACTGTTGCAGAGAGCAGAAGTTGGAGACAGGGGTGCAGAAGGCCTGTTACAGAGAGCAGAGTTTGGAGACTGGGGTGCAGAAGGCCTGTTACAGAGAGAAGAGTTTGGAGACTGGGGTGCAGAAGGACTGTTACAGAGAACAGCGTTTGGAGAATGGGTTGCAGAAGGATCTTACAGAGAGAAGAGATTGGAGACTGAGGTGCAAAAGGACTTTTACTAACAGCAGAGGTTGGATACTGGGGTGCAGGAGGACTGTTACAGAGAGCAGAGGTTGGAGAAAGGGATGCAAAAGAATCTTTAAGAGAGCAGAGTCTGGAGACTGGGGTGCAGAAAGACTGTTGCAGAGATCAGAGGTTGGAGACTGAGGTGCAGAAAGCCTGTTTCAGAGAGCTTCTGTTGAAGACTGAGGTGCAGAATGACTGTTAAAGAGAGCAAAGGTTGGAGACTGAGGTGCAGAAGGATTGGTAAAAAGAGGAGATATTGGAGACAGGGGTGTAGAAGGACTGTTACAGAGAGCAGAGGTTCGAGATTGGGGTGGAGAAGAACTGTTACAGAGAGCAAAGTTTGGAGACTGGGGTGCAGAAAGCCTGTTTCAGAGAGCATCGGTTGAAGACTGAGGTGCAGAAGGACTGTTAAAGAGAGCAGAGGTTGGAGACTTAGGTGTAGAAGGATTGGTAAAGAGAGGAGACGTTGGAGACAGAGGTGTAGAAGGACTGTTACAGAGAGCAGAGGTTGAAAACTGGGGTGAAGAAGGATCGTTGCAGAGAGCAGAGGTTGCAAACTGAAGCTCAGAAGGATCGTTGCAGAAAGCAGAGGTTGGAGACTGAGGTGCAGAAGGATAGTTAAAGAGAGCAGAGGTTGGAGACTGGGGTAAGAAAGACAGTTACAGAGAGCACAGTTTGGCAAGTGGTGTGCAGAGTAAATGTTGCAGTGAGCAGAGACTGGAGACTGTGGTACAGAAGTACTGTTTTAAAGAGAAGAGGCTGGAGACTGAGGTTCAGAAGGAATGTCACAAAGAGCAGAGTTTGGAAACTGGGGTGCAGAAGGATCTTACAAAGAAAAGAGGCTGGAGACTGGGGTATAGAAGGACTGTTGCAGAAAGCAGACGTTGGAGACTGAGGTGCAGAAGGACTTATACAGAGAGCACTGGTTGGAGACTGGGGTGCAGAATAACTGATACACAAAGAAGCATTTGGAAACTGGGGTGCAGAATGACCATTAGAGAGAGAAGAGGTTGGAGACTGTGGTACAGAAGGACTATTACAGAGAGCAAAGTTTGAAGCCTGGTGTGCAGAAGCACTTTTGCAGAGAACAGAGGTTGGAGACTGAGGTGCAGAAGGATCGTTGCATAGAGAAGTGTTTGGAGACTGGGGTGCAGAAGTCCTGTTACAGAGCAGAGTTTGAAGACTGGGTTGCAGAAGACCTGTTACAGAGAGCAGAGGTTGGAGACTGGGTTGCATAAGGACCATTACAGAGAGCAGAGGTTTCAGACTGAGGCTCAGAAGAACTGTTACAGATAGCAGAGGTTGGAGTCTGATTTGCAGAAGGACTGTTACAGAAAGCAGAGTTTGGCAATTGGGGTTCAGAAGGACTGTTAGAGAGAGAAGAGTTTGGAGACTGTGGTACAGAAGGACTGTTACAGAGAGCAGAGTTTGAAGACTGGGGTGCAGAGAGACAATCTCAGAGAGCAGATGTTGGAGCCTGTTGAGAAGAAGGGTCGTTGCAGTGAGCAGATGTTGGAGACTGGGGTGCAGAAGGAACATTACAGAGAGCAACGTTTGGAAACTGAGGTGCAGAAGGACTTTTACAGAGAGCAGACGTTGGAGACTGGGATGCAGAAGGATCTTACAGAGAGCACAAATTGGAGACCGGAGTGCAAAAGGACTGTTGCAGAGAGCAGAGGTTGGAGACTGAGGTGCAGAAGGATCGTTGCAGAGAGAAGAGGTGGGAGACCGGGGTGCAGAAGGCCTGTTACAGAGAGCAGAGTTAGGAGACTGGGGTGCAGAAGGCCTGTTACAGAGAGAAGAGGTTGGAGACTGGGGTGCCGAAGGCCTGTTACAGATAGCACAGTTTGAAAACTGGGGTGCAGAAGGATCATTGCAGAGAGCTGAAGATTCAGAATGAGGCGCAAAAGGACTTTTACAGAGAGCAGAGTTTGGAGACTGGGGTGCATAAGGCCTGTTACAGAGAGCAAATGTTGGTGACTGAGGTACAGAAGAATTGTTATAGAGAGAAAAGGTTGGAGACTGAGGTACAGAAGGATTGGTAAAGAGAGCAGAGGTTGGAGACTGAGGTGCAGAAGGACTGTTACAAAGAGCAGATGTTGGAGAATGGGGTACACAAGGATTGTTGCCGAGAGCAGAGGTTGGAAACTGAGGTGCAGAAGGATTATTGCAGAGAGCAGAGGTTGGAGAATGGGGTGCAGAAAGATCTTTACAGAGAGCAGAGTTTGGAGAATGGGGTCAGAAGGAAAGTTACGGAGACCACAGTTTGGAGACTGGGGTGCAGTAGGATCGCTGCAGAGAGCAGAGGTTGGACACTGAGGTGCAGAAAGATCGTTTCAGAGAGCAGAGGTTTGAGACTCAGGGGCAGAAGGATCGTTACTGAGAGCAGAGGTTGTAGACTGGGGTGCAGAATGACAGTTACAGATAGCACAGTTTGGAGATCTAAGTGTAGAAGAAATGTTGCAAAGAGTAGAGGTTGGAGATATAGGTGCAGAAGGACTGATACAGAGAGCAGAGGTTGGAAACTGGGGTGCAGAAGAACTGATAAACAAAGCAGAGGTTGGAGACTAGACTGCAGAAGGACCATTACAGACAGTAGAGTTTGGAGACTGCAGTACAGAAGGACTTTTACAGAGAGCACAGGTTGTATACCGGGGTGCAGAATGACTGTTGCAGAGATCAGACTTTGGAGACTGTCGTGCAGAAGAATCTTACAGAGAGTAGAGGTTGGAGACTGGGTTGCAGTAGGACTGTTGCACAGAGCAGAGGATGGATACTGGGGTGCAGAAGGACTGTTATAGAGAGCAGAGTTTGGAGACTGCGGTGCAGATGGATCTTACAGAGCGTAGAGTTTGGAGACCAGGGTGCAGAAGGACTTTAGCAAAGAGCAGAATTTGGAGACTGGGGTACAAAAGAACTGTTACAGAGAGCAGAGGTTGGAGACTGTGGTGCAGAAGGATCTTACAGAGAGTAGAGGTTGGAGACTGGGGTGCAGTAGGACTGTTGCAGAAAGCAGAGGTTGGAGACTGGGTTGTAGAAGGACTGTTACAGATAGCATAGTTTCGAGACAGGGTTGCAGAAGGATCTTACAGAGAGCCTTTTGGAGACAGAGGTGCAGAAGGAGTGTTACAAGAGCAGATGTTACAGACTGGGGTGCAAAAGAATTGTTGCAGAGAGCAGCATTTTCAGACTGAGGTGCAGAAGGACAGTTACAGAGAGCACAGTTTGGAGACCTGGGTGTAGAAGAAATGTTGCAGAAAGCAAATTTTGGATCCTGCGGTGCAGAAGGACTGTTACAGAGAGCAGATTATGTAGACTGAGTTGCAGAAAATCGTTGCAGAGAGCATGGGTGGAGACTGGGCTGCAGAAGAATCGTTATAGATAGCAGAGGTGGGAGACTGGTGTTCACAAGGACTGTTAAAGAGAGCACAGGTTGGAGACTGGGGTGCAGAAGGACTGTTGCAGAGAGCAGAATTTGGAGACTGAGATGCAGAAGGATTGTTACACAGAGAAGACGTTGGTGACTGGGATGAAGAATTATGATACAGAAAGCTGAGGTGGGAGATTGGGGTGCAGAAGGACCATTACAGAGAGCAGAGGTTGGAGACTGGCGTGCACAAGGACTGTTTGAGAGAGCAGAGTTGGGAGACTGGGGTGCACAAAGCCTGCTACAGAGAGCAGAGGATGGAGACTGGGTTGCAGAAGGACAGTTATAGAGAGCAGATTTTTGAGGCTGGGTTGCAGAAGGACTGGTATAGATAGCATAGTTTTGAGGCTGCATTGCAGAAGGATTTTAGAGAGCAGGGGTTTGGATCTGAGGTGCAGGACGACTGTTACAGAGAGCAGGGGTTGAAGACTGGGGTGCAGAAGGATCATGCAGAGAGGAGATGTTTCAGACTGAGGTGCAGAAATACTGTTACAGAGAGCAGACGTTGAAGACTGAGGTGCAGAAGGACTGTTACAGAAAGAAGAGGTTGGAAATTGGGGTGCAGAGGGACCGTTACAGAGAGCAGAGGTTAGAGACTGCGGTATACAAAGACTGTAACAGAGAGCAGAGGTTGGAGAATATGGTGCAAAAGGACTGTTACAGAGAGCAGAGGTTGCAGACTGGGGTGCAGAAGGACTGTTAAACAGAGCAGAGGTTGAAGACTGGGGTGTAGAAGGACTGTTGCAGAGAGCAGAGATTGGAGACTGGGGTGCAGAAGGACTTTTGCAGATAGCAGAGTTTGGAAACTGGGGTGACGAAGGACTGTTGCAGCGAGCAGGTGTTGGAGACTTGGGTGCAGAAGGACTTTTGCAAAGAATAGAATTTGGAGACTGAGGTGCTGAAGGACTGTTTCAGATAGCATAGGTTGGAGACAGGGGTGCAGAAGGACTGATACAGAAAGCAGAGGTTGGAGACTGAGGTGCAGAAGGACCATTACAGAGAGCAGAATTTGGAGACTGCAATACAGGAAGACTGTTACAGAGAGCAGAGTTTGGAGACTGGAGTGGAGAAGAACTGTTTCAGAGTGCATATGTTGGAGACTGGTGTGCAGAAGAACTGTTGCAGAGAGCAGAGGCAGGAGACTGAGATGCAGAAAGACTGTTACAGAGAGCAGAGTTTGAAGACTGGGGTGCAGAATTACTTATACAGAGAGCAGAGTTTGGAGACTGGGGTGCAGAAGGCCTGTTAAAGAGAGCAGAGGTTGGAGACTGCATAAAGAAGGGCTGTTACAGTAAGCACAGTTTGGAGACTGGGTTTAAGAAAGATCTAACAGAGAGCAGATGTTGGGAACCCAGGTGCAGAAGGACTGTTACAGAGAGTAGAGGTTGGAGACTGAGGTACAAAAGGATCGTAGCATAGAACAGCATTTTAAGACTGAGGTGCAGAAGGACTGTTGCAGAGACCACAGGTTGGAGACTGGGTGGCAAAAGGACTGTTGCAGAGAGCAGAGGTTGGAGACTGGGGTGTAGAAGACTTCTTATAGAGAACAGACTTTGGAGTCTGAGGTGCAAAAGACTTATTACAGAGAGGAGAGTTGGAGAAGGTGTGCAGAAAGACTGTTAGAGAGGGCAGAGTTGGGAGACTGGGTTGCAGAAGGATCTTACAGAGAGCAGATGTTGGAGACTGAGGTGTAGAATGATCGTTGCAGAGAGAAGAGTTTGGAGACTGGGGTGCAGAAGGCCTGTTAAAAAGAGCAGAGGTAGAAGACTGGGATGCAGAAGGACTGTTATAGAGAGCAGAATTAGGAGACTGGGTGGCAAAATGATCTTACAGAGAGCAGAATTTGGAGACTGAGGTGAAGGAGGACTGTTACAGAGAGCAGTGATTGGAGACTGGGGTTCAGAAGGATCCTGCAGAGAGACGAGGTTTCAGACTGAGGTGTAGATCGAGTGTTACAGAGAGCAGAGTTTCGAGACTGAGGAGCAGAAAGACTGTTACAGGGACCAAAATTTGGAGACTGTGTTGCAGAAGGATCTTATATAGAGCGGAGTTTGGAGACTGAGGTGCAGAAGGACTGTTACAGAGAGCAGATGTTGATGTCTGGGGTGCAGAAGGATTGTTGCAGAGAGCAAAATTTTCAGACTGAGGTGCAGAAGGACTTTTGTAGAGAGCAGATGTTGGAGACTGGGGTGAAGACGGTTCGTTGAAGAGAGCAGAAGTTGGAGACTGCAGTACAGAAAGACTGTTCCAGAGAGCAGAGGTTGGAGACTAGGGTACACAAGGTCTTTTTCAGAGAGCAGATGTTGGATACTGTTGTTCAGAAGAACTGTTTCTGAGAGCAGAAGTTGTAGAATGGGGTTCAGAAGGACTTTGGAGAGAGCAGAGGTTTGAGACTAAGGTGCAGAAGGACGGAGAAAGAAAGCAGAGGTTGGAAACTGGTGTGCAAAAGGAACTTTACAGAGAGCAGAGTTTGAAGACTGCAGTACAGAAGGACTTTTACAGAGAGCAGAGTTTGGAGACTGGGGAGCAGAAGGAGTGTTGCAGAGTACAGAGGTTGGAGACTGGGGTGCAGCAGGACCGTTGCAGAAAGCAGAGGTTTTAGACTGGCGTGGAGAAAGAATATTACAGAGAGCAGAGTTTGGAAACTGGGGTCAGAAGGATCTTTCAGACAGCAGAGGTTGGAGACTGGGGTGCAGAAGGATCGTTGCAGAGAGCAGAGTATTGACACTGGGGTGCAGAAGGACTGTTGCAGAGAGCAGAGTTTGGAGACTGGGTTGGAGAAGGACTTTTGCAGACAGCAGATGTTAGAGAATGGAGTGCAGAAGGTATGTGACAGAGAGCGGAATTTAGAGACTGGGGTGCATATGGACTATTGCAAAAAGCAGAGGTTGCAGACTGAGGTGCAGAAGGACTGATACACACAGCAGTGTTTCGAGAATGTGGTGCAAAAAAACTGATACAGAAAGCAGAGGTTGGACAATGTGCTGCAGGAAAACCCTTACAGAGAACAGAGTTTGGAGACTGCGGTACAGAAGGGCCGTTACAGAGAGCAGAGGTTTTAGACTGGGGTGCAGAATAACTATTGTAGAGATCAGATTTTGAAGACTGGGGTGCAGAAGGACCATTGCAGAAAGCAGAGGTTTGAGACTGGGTTTCAAAGGATCTTACAGAGAGCTGAGTTTGGACACTGAGGTGCATAAGGACTGTTGCAGAGAAAAGAGGTTGGAGATTGGGGTGCAGTAGGACTGTTGCAGAGAACAGTGTTTGGAGTCTGAGGTGCAGAAGGACTCTTACAGAAAGCAGAGGTTGGAGACTGGGGTGCAGAATCACTTATACGTAACGCAGAGTTTGGAGACTCCGGTGCAGAAGGACCGTTACAGAGAGCAGAGTTTGAAGACTGGGGTGCAGAAGGATAGTTGCAGATAACAGAGTTTTCAGACTGAGTTGCAGTAGGACTGTTGCAGAGAGCAGAGGTTGGAGACAGGGCTGCAGAAGGACTTTTGCATAGAACAGATGTTAGATACTGGGGTGCAGAAGGATCATTGCAGAGAGCAGAGTTTGGAGACTGGGGTGCAGAAGGACTGTTGCAGAGAGCAGATATTGGAGACTGGTGTGCAGAAGGATCTTTGCAGACAGCAGAAGTTTGAGACTGGGGTGCAGAAGGAGTGTTACAGAGAGTAGAGTTTCGAGACTGAGGTGCAGAAAGATCGATGTAGAGAGCTGAGTTTTGAGACTGAGGTGCAAAAGGACTGTTGCAGAGAGCAGAAGTTGGAGACTGAGTTGCAAAAGGACTGTTACAGAGAGTAGAGGTGGGAAATTTGGGTAAAAAAGGCCTGTTACAGATAGCAAAGGTTGGAGACTGGGGTGCAGATGGATAATTGTAGAGAGCAAAATTTTGAGACTGGGGTGCAGAAGGATTGTTATAAAGAACAGAGGTTGAAGACTGAGGTGTAGAAAAATTGTTACAGAGAGCAGATGTTGGAGACTCGGTTGCAGAGGGACTGTTCAAGAGAGCACAGGCTGGACACTGGGGTGTATAAGGACTGTAGCCGAGAGCACAGGTTCACATTGGGGTGCAGAAGGACTGTTGCAGAAAGCAGAGGTTGGAGATTGGGTTACATTAGGACTGTTACAGAAGCAGAGGTTGGAGATTTGGTGCAGAAGGACTATTGCAGAAAGCAGATGTTGGAGATTTGGGTGCAGAAGGACTGTTGCAGTTAGCAGAGTTTGTAGACTGAGGTGCAGAAAGACTCTTACAGAGAGTAGATGTTGAAAATTGTGGTGCAGATGGAGTGATACAGTAAGCAGAGTTTGGAGACGAGGGTTCGGACGGACTGTTGCAGAGAGCAGAGTTTGTAGACTGAGGTGAAGAAGCACTATTACAGAGAGCAGAGGTTGGAGAATGGGGTGCAAAAGGCCTGTTACAGAGAGCAGAGGTTGGAGACTGGGGTGCAGAAAGACTGTTACAGAGAGCAGAGTTTTGAGACTGGGGTGCAGAAGGATCCTTGCAGAGAACAAAGTTTTCAGACTGAGGTGCAGAAGGTCTGTTGCAGAGAGCAGAGATTGGAGACTGAGGTGCAGAAGGAGTGTTACAGAGAGCAGAGATTGGAGACTTGGGTGCAGAAAGACCGTTACATAGAGCAGATTTTTGAGAGTGCAATACAGGAGGACTGTTACAGAGAGCAGAGTTAGGAGACTGGGGTGAAGAATGACCGTTGCAGAGAGCAGATGTTGGAGACTGGGGTGGAGAAGGACTCTTACAGAGAGCAGACGTTGGAGACTGAGGTGCAGAAAAATTGTTACAGAGAGCAGAGGTTGGAGACTGGGGTGCAGAAGGACCATTACAGAGAGCAAAGTTTGGAGACTGAGGTGCAGAAAGACTTTTAAAGAGAGCAGAGTTTGGATACTGGGGTGCAGAAGAACTGCTAAAAAGAGCAGAGTTTGGAGACTGGGATGAAAAATGATCTTCCAGAGAGCAGAGTCTGGAGACTGGGGTGCAGAAGGACTGTTGCAGAGAGCAGAGATTGGAGTCTGAGGTGCAGAAGGATTGTTGCAAAGAGAAGAGGTTGGAGATTGGGGTGCAGAAAGACTGTTACAGAAAGCAGATGCTGGCAATTGGGGAGCAGAAGGACCGTTACAAAGAGAAGAGGTTGGAGACTGCGATACAAAAGGACTGTTACAGAGAGCAGAGGTTGGAGACTGGGTAGAAGAATGATCCTTTTTTGAGAGCAGATGTTGGAGACTAGGGTGCAGAAGGACTGTTACAGAGAGCAGAGGTTGGAGACTGAGTTGCAGATGGATCGTTACAGAGAGCAGAGGTTGGAGACTGGGGTGCAGAAGGATTCTTACAGAGAGAAGAGGATGGAGACTGGGGTGCAAAAGGAGTGATAAAGAGAGAAGAGTTTGGATATTGGGGTGCAGAAGAACTGTATTCAGAGCAGATTTTGGAGACTGGGGTGCAGAAGGATTGTTACAGAGAGCAGAGGTTGGAGACTGGGGTGCAGAAGGACTGTTACAGAGAGCAGAGGTTCGAGACTGTGATGCAGAAGAACTGTTACAGAGAGCAGAGGTTAGAGACTGGGGTGTAGTAGGCCTGTTACAGAGAGCAGATGTTGGAGACTGAGGTGCAGAAAAATTGGTACAGAGAGAAGAGGTTGGTGACTGAGGTGCAGAAGGACTGTTACAGAGAGCAGAGTTTGAAAACTGGGGTGCAGAAATATCGTTGCAGAGAGCAGACGTTGGAACCTGAGGTGCAGATGGATCGTTGCAGAGATAAGTGTTTGGAGACTGAGGTGCAGTAGGATCTTTACAGAGAGCAGAGGGTGGAGACTCGGGTCAGGAACAAAGTTACGGAAAGCACAGTTCGGAGACTGGGGAGCAGAAGAAATGTTGCAGAGAGCAGAGGTTGGAACTGGGGTGCAGAAGGACTATTGCAGAGAACAAATTTGGAGACGGAGGTGCAGAAGAACTGATACAGAGAACAGATTTTGAAGACTGAGGTCCAGAAGGATTGTTACAGAGATAAGAGTGTGGAAACTGGGGTGCAGAATGAGTGATACAGAGTGTAGAATTTTGAGATTGGGGTGCAGAAGAACTGTTACTGAGAGCAGAAGTTGGAGACTGGGGTGCAGAAGGACTGTTGCAGAGAGCAGAGTTTGGAGAATAAGGTGCAGAAGGACTGTTACAGAGAGCAGAGTTTGAAAACTGGGGTGCAGAAGGACCGTTGCAGAGAGCAGAGCTTGGAGCTTGGGGAGAAGAAGGATTTTTGCAGAGAGCAGATGTTGGAGACTGGGGTGCAGAAGGACTGTTACAGAGAGCAGAGGTTGGAGACTGAGGTGCAGAAGGACTTTTACAGAGAGGAGACGTTGGAGACTGGGGTGTCAAAGGATTCTTACAGAGAGCAGAGGATGGAGACTGGGGTGCAGAAGGAGTGTTAAAGAGAGCAGAGTTTGGAGATTGGAATTCAGAAGAACTGTTACAGAGAGCAGAGGTTGGAGACCGTGGTGCCGAAGGATCATTGCAGAGAGCAAAGTTTGGAGACTGAGGTGCAGAAGGATTTTACAGAGAACAGATTTTGGACACTGATGCGCAGAAGGACTGTTACAGAAAGCAGAGCTTGGAGTATGGGGTGCAGAAAGACTGTTACAGAGAGCAGAGTTTGGAGACCAGGGTGCAGTAGGATAGTTACAGAAAGCATAGGTTGGAGACTGGGGTGCAGAAGAAATGTTGCAGAGAGCAGAGGTTGGAGACTGGGATGCAGAAAGACTGTAGCAGAGAGCAGAGGTTGGAGACTTGGATACAGAATGATCCTTGCAGAGAGCAGTTGTTGGAGACTAGGGAGCAGAAGGTCCGTTGCAGAGTGATGAGGTTGGAGACTGAGGTGCAGAAGGACTGTTACAGAGAGTAGAGTTTGGAGACTGGGTTGCAGAAGACCTGTTACAGAGAGCAAATGTTGAAGACTTGGGTGCAGAAGGATTGTTAGAGATAGCACAGTTTGGAGACTGGGGTGTAGAAGGACCGATGTAGAGAGCAGTAGTTTCAGATTGAGGCTTAGAAGAACTGTTACAGAGAGGAGAGGTTGGAGTCTGAGCTCCAAAATGACTTTTATAGAAAGCAGAGGTTGGCAATTGGGATAAAGATAGACCGTTACAAAGAGAAGAGGTTGGAGACTGCGATACAAAAGGACTTTTACAGTGAGCACAGTTTGAAGACTGGGTAGGAGAAGGATCATTGCAGAGGCAGATGTTTGAGACTGGGGTGCAGAAGAACTGTTACATAGAGCAGAGGTTGGAGACTGAGTTGCAGAAGGACAGTTACAGAGAGGTCAGGTTGGAGATAGGGGTGCAGAAGAAATGTTGCAGAGAGCAGAGTTTGGAGACTTGGGTGCATAAGGACTGATGCAGAGAGCAGAGTTTGGAGACTGTGGTGCAGAAGGACTGATACAGAGAGCAGAGGTTGGATACTGGGGTGCAGAAGGATCGTTGCAGAGAGCAGAGGTTGAAAACTATGGTGCAGAAGGATCATTACACATAGCAGAGTTTGGTTCCTGGGGTGTAAAAAGACTGCTGCAGAGAACAGAGGTTGGAGACTGAGGTGCAAAAGGAATGATACAGAGAGCAGAGGTTGGAAACTGGGGGGCAGAAGAACTGATACACAAAGCAGAGCTTGGAGACTGGGGTTCAGAAGGACCGTTACAGGGAGCAGAGTTTGGAGACTGAGGTGCAGAAGGACTGTTACAGAGAGCAGATTTTGGAAACTGGGATGTAGCAGGACTGTTGCAGAGAGCAGATGTTGGAGCCTGGGGATAAGAAGGATCGTTGCAGAGAGCAGATGTTGGAGACTTGGGTGCAGAAGGAATATTAAATAGAGCAGAGGTTGGAGACTTAGGTGCAGAAAGATCATTTCTGAGTGCAGAGGTTTGAGACTAGTGTGCAGAAGGACTGTTACAGATTGCAGTACTTGGAGACTGAGGTGCAGAATGACTTTTACAGAGAGGAGAGGTTGGAGACTGGGGTGCAAAAGGATTCTTACAGAGAGCAGAGAATGGAGACTGGGGTGCAGAAGGATCGTTGTAGAGATCAGAGTTTGGAGAATGAGGTGCAGAAGGATCACTACAGAGAGCAGAGGTTGGAGACTGGGTTGCAGCAGGACAGTTACAGAGAGCACAGGTTTGAGACTTGGGTGCAGAAGAAATGTTGCAGCGAGCAGAGGTTGGAGACTGGGGTGCAGAAGTATTGTAGCAGAGAGCAGAGGTTGTAGACTGCGGTGCAGAAGGACTGTTGCAGAGAGCAGTTGTTGGAAACTGGGATGCAGAAGGATAATTGCAAAGAGCAGAGGTTGGAGACTGCGGTTTAGAAGGACTGTTGCAGAGAGCAGAGGTTGAAGACTGAGTGCAGAAGTATCGTTGCAGAGAGAAGAGGTTGGAGACTGGGGAGCAGAAGGCCTGTTACAGAGAGCAGAGTCTGAAGTCTGGGGTGTAGAAGACCTGTTACGGAGAGCAGAGGTTGGAGACTTGGGTGCAAGTGGATTGTTACAGATAGTACAGTTTGAAGACTGGGGTGCAGAAGGATTGTTGCAGACAGCAGAGGTTTCAGACTGAGGCTTAGAAGGACTGTTACAGAGAGCAGAGTTTGGAATCTGAGGTGCAGAAGGACTGTTACAGAAAGCAGAGGTTCGCAATTGGGGTGCAGAAGGACCGTTATAGAGAAAAGAGGTTGGAGACTGCGGTACAGAAGGACTGTTAGAGAGAGCAGAGTTTGGAGACTTTGGTGCAGAAGGACTGTTGTAGAAAGCAGATGTTGGAGACTAGGGTGCAGAAGGACTATTACAGAGAGCAGACGTTGGAGACTGAGGTGCATAAGGATTGATACAGAGAGCAGAGTTTGGAGACTCGGGTACAGAAGGACCATTACAAAGAGAAAAGGTTGGAGACTGAGGTGCAGAAGGACTTTTAGAAAGAGCAGAGGTTGGATACTGGGGTGCAGAAGGACTGTAACAGAGAGGAAGGGTTGGAGAAAGGGATGCAAAATGATCTTACAGAGAGCAGATTCTGGAGACTGGGGTGCAGAAGGACTGTAGCAGAGAGCAGAGGTTTGAGACTGGGGTGTAGAAGGACTGTTGCAGAGAGCAGGCATTGGAGACTGGGATGCAGAAGGATCGTTGCAGAGAGCAGATGTTGGAGACTGGTGTGTAGAAAAATTTTTGCCTGGGGTGCAGAAGGAAAGTTACAGAGAACAGAGGTTGGAGACTAAGGTGCAGAAGAACTGATACTGAAAGCAGAGGTTAGAGTCTCGGGTGCAAGAGGACAGTTACAGAGAGCAGAGGTTGGAGACTGCAGTACAGAAGGACTGTTACACAGAGCAGACGTTGGAGAGTGGGGTGCAAAGGACAGTTACAGAGAGCACAGGTTGGAAAATGGGGTGCAGAAGAACTGTTGCAAGGAGAAGAGTTTCGAGATTGGGGTGCAGAGACTGTTGCAGAGAGCAGATCTTGGAGACTGGGGTGGAGAAAGACTTTTGCAGAGAGAAGAATTTGGAGACTGAGGTGCAGAAGGACTGTTAGAGAGCAGAGGTTAGAGACTTGAGTGAAGAAGGACTGATACAGAAAGTAGAGGTTGGAGACTGCGGTGCAGAAGTACCGTTACAGAGAGTAGAGGTTGGAGACTGGGGTGCAGAATAACTGTTGTAGAGAACAGAGGTTGGAGACTGGGGAGCAGAAGGGCCATTGCAGAAAGCAGAGTTTGGAGACTGGGTTTCAAAGGATCTTACAGAGAGCAGAGGTTGGAGTCTGAGGTGAAGAAGAATGTTACAGAGAGAAAAGTTTGGAGACTGGGGTTCAGAAAAACTGATACAGAAAGCAGAGTTTGGAGACTGGGGTGCAGAAGGACCATTACTGAGACTGCAGTATAGAAGGTCTGTTGCAGAGAGAAGATTTTGGATACTGGGTTGCAGTAGGAGTGTTGCAGAGAGCAAGGTTGAAGACTGGGGTGCAGAAGGGCTGTTGCAGAGAGAAGAGGTTGCAGAGTGAGGTGCAGAAAAACGGTTACAGAGATAAATGGTTGGAGACTGGGGTGGTAAAGGACTGTTACACAGAGCAGAGGTTGGAGAGTGGTGTGCAGAAGGACAGTTACAAAGAGCACAGGTTTGAGACTGGGGTGGATAAGAAATGTTGCAGAGAACAGAGGTTCGAGACTGGGGTGCAGAAGGTCTCTTGCAGAGAGCAGATTTTAGAGACTGGGGTGCAGAAGGACCCTTACAGAGAACAGAGGTTGGATTCTGTGGTACAGGAGGACTGTTACAGGGATCAGAGTTTAGAGACTGGGGTGCAGAATAACTGTTGTAGAGAACAGAGTTTAGAGAGTGGGGTGCAGATGGGCCATTGCAGATAGCAGAGGTTGGAGACTGGGTTTCAGAAGAATCATAGAGAGAGCAGAATTTGAACACTGAGGTGCAGAAGGACTGTTGCAGAGAGTAGAGGTTGGAGATTGGGGCGCAGTAGGACTGTTGCAGAAAGCAGAGGTTGGAGTCTGAGGTGCAGAAAAACTGTTAAAGAGAGCAGAGTTTAGAGACCGGGGTGCAGAAAGACTGATAAAAAAAAGCAGATTTTGGAGACTGGGGTTCAGAGAAACCGTTACAGAGAGAAGAGGTTTGAGACTGAAGTACAGAAGAACGGTTACTGAGAGCAGATGTTGGAGACTGGGGTGGAAAAAGACTGTTGTGGAGAGCATATTTTGGAGACTGGGGTGCAGACGGACTGTTGCAGAGAGCAGAGGTTGCAGAGTGAGGTGCAGCAGGACTGTTACAGAGAACAGAGATTGGAGACTGTTGTGCAGAAGGACTGATACAGAAAGCAGAGGTTGGAGAATAGGGTGCAGAAGGAACCTTACAGAGAACAGAGGTTGAAGACTGTGGTACAGAAGAACTGATGTAGAGAACAAGGTTTGAGCCTGGGGTTCAGAGGGACCATTGCAGAGAGTAGACTTTGGAGACTGGGGTGCTGAAGAATTTTTGCAGAGAGCAGACGTTAGAGACTGGGGTGCAGAAAAATTTTACAGAGAGCAAAGTTTGGAGACTGAGGTGCAGAAGGACTGTTGCAGAGAGAAGAGGTTGGAGACTGAGGTGCAGTAGGCCTGTTACAGAGAGCAGAGCTTGGAGACTGGGGTGCAGAAGGCCTGTAACATAGAGCAGAGTTTGAAGACTGGGTGGCAGAAGGATCTTACAGAGAGCAGAGGTTTTTGACTGAGGTTCCGAAGGACTGTTTCAGAGAGCAGAGGTTGGAGACCGGTGTCCAGAAAGATCGTTGCAGAGAGCAGAGTTTTCAGAATGATGTTTAGAAGGACTGTTGAAGAGAACAGAGGTTGGAGACTTGGGTGCAAAAGCATCGTTACAGAGAGCAGATGGTGGAGACTGGGGGTGCCAAAGGACTGTTTCAGATAGCAGAGGTTGGAGATTTGGGTTCAGAAGGACTGTTACAGAGAGCAGAGTTTGAAGACTGGGTTCAGAAGTACTGTTAAAGAAAGCAGAGATTGGAGACTGGTTTACAGAAGGATATTACAGAGAGCAGAGGTTGGAGACTGAGGTGCAGAAGGACTGTTACAGAGAGTAGATGTTGAAGACTGTGGTGCAGAAAGACCTTTGCAGAAAGCAGAGGTTGGAGACTGAGGTGCAGAAGGACTGTTGATGAGTGCAGAGGTTGGAGACTTGGGTGTAGAAGGATTGTTATAGAGAGCAGAGGTTAGAGACATGAGTGCAGATGGACAGTTTCAGAGAGCAGAGGTTTGAGACTGGGATGCAGAATAACTGTTTCAGAGAGCAGAGGTTGGAGACTGGGGTGGAGAAGGACTGTTGTAGAAAGTAGAGATTGGAGATTGGGGTGCCGAAGGACTGATGCAGAGAGCAGAGTTTGGAGACTTAAGTGCAGAAGGACTGTTACAGAGAGCAGAGTTTGGAGACTGGGGTGGAAAAATACTGTTGTAGAGAGCAGATTTTGGAGACTGGGGTGCAGATGGACTGTTGCAGAGAGCAGAGGTTGCAGAGTGAGATGCAGAAGGACTGTGACAGAGAGCAGAGTTTGGAGACTGGGGTGCAGAAGGACTGTTACAGAGAGCAGAGGTAGAAGTCTGGGGTGCAGAACGATAGATACAGAAAGCAGAGTTTGGAGACTGGGGTGCAGAAGGACCGTTACAGAGAATAGAGGTTGGAGACTGCGGAATAGAAGGACTGTTAAAGAGAGCAGAGTTTGGAGGCAGGTGTGCAGAAGGATATTACAGAGAGCAGAGGTTGGAGACTGTGGTGCAATAGGACTGTTGCAGAAAGCAGAGGTTGGAGACTGTGGTGCAGAAGGATCGTTGCAGAGAGAAGGGGTTGGAGACTGAGGTGCAGGAGGCCTGTTACAGAGAGCAGAGCTTGGAGACTGGGTGGCAGAAGGATCTTACAGAGAGCAGAGGTTGTTGACTGAGGTTCTGAAAGACTGTTTCAGAGGGCAGAGTTTGGAGACTGGAGTCCAGAAGGATGGTTGCAGAGAGCAGAGTTTACAGAATGATGTTTAGAAGGACTGTTGAAGAGAACAGAGGTTGGAGACTTGGGTGCAAAAGGATCGTTACAGAGAGCAGAGGGTGGAGACTGGGGTGTCAAAGGATCGTTTCAGAGAGCAGAGGTTGGAGACTTGGATTCAGAAGGACTGTTACAAAGAGTAGAGTTTGGAGACTGGGTTCAGAAGTACTGTTTCAGAAAGCAGAGATTGGAGACTGGTTTACAGAAGGATATTTCAGAGAGCATAGTTTGGAGACTGAGGTGCAGGAGGACTGTTACAGAGAGTAGATGTTGAAGACTGTGGTGCAGAAAGACCTTTGCAGAGAGCAGAGGTTGGAGACTGAGGTGCAGAAGGACTGTTGATGAGTGCAGAGGTTGGAGACTTGGGTGTAGAAGGATTGTTACAGAGAGCAGAGGTTAGAGACTTGAGTGCAGATGGACAGTTGCAGAGAGTAGAGGTTTGAGATTGGGGTGCAGAAGGACTGTTGCAGATAGCAGAGGTTGGAGACTGGGGTGCAGAAGGACTTACACAGAAAGCAGAGGTTGGAGACTAGGGTGCAGAAGGACTGTTGCAGTGAGCACTGTTTGGAGACTGGGGTGCAGAAGGACTGATGGAAAGAGCAGAGGTTGGAGACTGGGTGAAGAAAGAATGTTGTAGAGAGCAGATGTAGGAGACTGGGGTGCAGAAGGACTGTTGCAGAGAGCAGTGTTTGGAGACTGGGGTGCAATAGGACTATTGTAGAGAGCAGAGTTTGCAGACTGAGGTGCAGAAGGACTGTTAAGAGAGCAGAGTTTGGAGACTGGGGTGCAGAAGAAGTGTTGAAGAGAACAGAGGTTGAAGACTGTGGTGCAGAAGGATCGTTGCAGAGACAAGAGTTTGGAGACTGGGGTGCAGAAGGACTGATACAGAAATCAGAGGTTGGAGACTGGGGTGCAGAAGGCCTGATACAGAAAGCAGAGTTTGGACACTGCGGTGTAGAACGACTGTTACAGAGAGAAGAGTTTGAATACTGGGTTTCAGAAGGACTGTTACAGAGAGAAGAGGTTGGAGACTGAGGTGAAGAAGGACAGGTACAGAGAGCAGATGTGGGAGACAGGGGTGCAGGACTGATACAGAGCAGAAGTTGGAGAGTGAGGTACAGAAGGACTGTTACAGAGAGCATAGGTTTGAGACTCAGGTAGAGAAAGATTATTGCAGAGAGTAGAGTTTTCAGACTGAGGTACAGAAAAACTTTAGCAGAGAGCAGATGTTGGAGATTGGGGTGCACATGGACTGTTGCAGCGAGCAGAGGTTGGAGGTTAGGGTGCAGATGGATCATTGCAGACAGCAGAGTTTGGAGACTGGGTTCAGAAGGCCTTTTACAGAGAGCAGAGTTTGGAGACTGAGGTGCAGAAGAACTGTTACAGAGAGCAGAGTTTGAAGACTGGGTTGCAGAAGGATCTTACAGAGAATAGAGGTTGGAGACTGAGGTGCAGAAGCACTGTTACAGAGATTACAGGTTGGAGACTCAGGTGCAGAAAGACTGTTGCAGAGAGCAGAGGTTGGAGACTGTGGTGCAGAAGGAATGTTATAAAGAGCAGAGGTTAGAGACTTGGGTGAAGAAGTACCCTTACAGAGAGCAGAGGTTGGAGAATGCAGTACAGAAGGACTGTTACAGAGAGCAGCGGTTGGCGACTGGGGTGGAGAAGGACTGTTGCAGCAGGCAAATGTTAGAGACTGGGTTGCAAAAGGACTGTTTCAGAGAGCAGAGCATGGAGACTGTGGTGCAGAAGGACTGTTACAGAGAGCAGAGTTTGCAGACTGAGTTGCAGAAGGATTGTTACACAGGGCAGAGTTTGCAGACTGTGGTGCAAAATGACTGATACAGATAGCAGAGGTTGGCTACTGGGGTGCATAAGGATCCTTATGGAGAACAGAGGTTCGAGACTGCGGTACAGAAGGACTATTTCCGGGTGCAGAGGTTGGAGATTGGGGTGCAGAAGAACTGATATAGAGAAAAGAGGTTGGAGACTTAGGTTCAGAAAGATCGTTGGGGCGAGCAGATTATGGAGACTGATGTGTAGAATGACTGTTGCAGAGAGCAGTGACTGGAGACTGAGGTACAGAAAGACTGTTACAGAGAGCAGAGTTTGGAGACTGGGGTGCAGAATCACTGTTGTAGATATCAGAGTATGGAGACTGGGGTGCAGAAGGACCATTGCAGAAAGCAGAGTTTGAAGACTGGGATGCAGAAGGATCTTACAGAGAGCAGACTTAGGACACTGAGGTGCAGAAGGACTGTTGCAGAGACCAGAGGTTGGAGATTGGGGCGCAGTAGGACTGTTGCAGAGAAGAGAGGTTGGAGTCTGAGGTTCAGAGGGACTGTTACAGAGAGAAGAGTTTGGAGACTTGTGTGAAGAATGACTCATACATAACGCAGAGTTTGAAGACTCAGATGCTTAAGGACCGTTACAGAGAGCAGAGTTTGGAGACTGCAGTACAGAAGGACTGTTACAGAGAGCAGAGGTTGGAGACTTGGGTGCAGAAGGCTTGTTACACAGAGGAGAGTTGGGAGAAGGGGTGCAGAAGGACTGTTACAGAGGGCAGAGTTTGGACACTGGGTTGAAGAAGGATCTTACAGAGAGCAGATGTTGGAGACTGAGTTGCAGAAGGACTTTTGCAGAGTGTAGAGGTTGGAGACTGAGGCACAGAAGGAATTGTTACAGAGAGCAGAGTTTGGAGACTGGAGTGCAGAAGGACTCTTGCAGATAGCAGAGGTTGGAGACTGGGGTGTAGAAGGACTGTTGCAGGGACAAGAATTTGGAGACTGGGGTGCTGGAGGACTGTTGCAGAGAGTAGATGTAGGAGACTGAGATTCAGAAGGACTGTCACAGAGAGAAGAGGATGGAGACTGGGGTTCAGAAGGATTGTTATAGAGAACAGACTTTGGAGACTGGGGTGCAGAAGGGCTGTTACAGAGAGCAGACTTTGGAGATTGGGTGGCAGAAGGGTCTTATGTAGAGCAGAGTTAGGAGACTGAGGTGCATTAGGACTGTTACAGAGCGCATTGTTTGGAGTCTGGGGTGCAGAAGGATAATTGCAGAAAGCAGAGTTTACAGACTGAGGTGCAGAAGGACTGTTACAGAGAGAAGAGTTTGGAGACTGGGGTGCAGAAGGACTGTTGCAGGTAGCAGAGCTTGGAAACTGGGGTTAAGAAAGACTGTTGCAGGGAGCAGGTGTTTGAGACTTGGGTGCAGAAGGACTTTTACAGAGAGTAGTATTTGGAGACGGAGGTGCAGAAGGACTGTTGCAGATAGCAGAGGATGGAGACTGTGGTACCGAAGCACTGATACAGAAAACATAGGTTGGAGACTGAGGTGCAGAAGGACTATTACAGAGAGCAGAGTTTGGAGACTGCAATACAAAAGGACTGTTACAGAGAGCAGAGGTTGGAGACTGGAGTGGAGAAGAACTGTTTCAGAGTGCAGATATTGGAGACTGATGTGCAGAAGAACTGTTGCAGAGAGTAGAGGTAGGAGACTGAGATACAGAAAGACTGTTACAGAGAGCAGACTTTGGAGACTGAGATGCAGAAGGACTGATACAGAGAGCGGAGTTTGGAGACTGGGGTGCTGAAGGCCTGTTACAGAGAGCAGAGGTTGGAGACTGGGTACAGAAGGGCTGTTACAGAGACCAGAGTTTGGAGACTGGGTTGAAGAAGAATATTACGTAGAACAGAGTTTGGAGACTGCGGTGCAGAAGGATTGTTACAGAGAGCAGAGATTGGCGACTGGGGTGCAGTAGAATTATTGCAGAGAGCAGAGGTTGGAGACTTGGGTGCAAAAGGACGGTTGCAGAGAGCAGATTTTGAAGACTGGGATGCAGAAAGACTGTTACCCAGAGCAGATGTTGAAGACTGGAGTGAAGAAGGACTGTTGCATAGAGCAGAGTTTGGAGACTGGGGTGCAGAAGGACTGTAATAGAGAGCAGATGTTGTAGACTGAGATAAAGAAGGACTGTTACAGAGAGCAGAGTTTGGACTGGGGTGCAGAAGGACTGAAACAGAAAGCAGAGGTTGGAGAATGGGATGCAGAAGAACTGTTTCAGAGAGTAGATGTTAAAGACTGGGGTGCAGAAGAACTGTTGCAGAGAGCAGAAGTTGGAGACTGGGGTGCAGAAGGATTGTTGCAGGGAGCAGATGTTGGAGACTGGGGTGAAGAAGGACTTTAACAGAGATCAGAGTTTGGAGATTGGGGTTCAGAAGGATCTTACAGTGAACAGAGGTTGGAGAGTGGGGTGCAGACGAACTGTTGCACAGAGAAGAGGTTGGAGACTGGGGTGCAGACGGACTGTTACAGAGAGCAGAGTTTGGAGACTGGGTGGCAGAAGGATCTTACATAGAGCAGAGGTTGGAGACTGAGGTGCAGAATAAATGTTACCGAGAGCAATTGTTGGAGACTGGGGTGCAGAAGGATTTTTGCAGGGAGCAGAGGTTGGAGACTGACATGCTGAAGGACTCTTGCAGACAACAGAGATTGGAGAATGGGGTGCAGAAGGACCGTTGCAGAGAGCAGATGTTGGAGACTGAAGTGCAGACGCCTTGTTACAGAGAGCAGAGGTTGGAGACTGGGGTGAAGAAAAACTGTTACGGAGATCAGAGTTTGTTGACTGGGGTGCAGAAGGATCTTTCAGAGTGCAGAGGTTGGGACTGCTTTGCAGACGAACTGTTGCACAGAGCAGAGGTTTGAGACTGGGGCATATAAGGACTCTTACAGAGAGCAGAGTTCGAGACTTTGTTGCAGAAAGATCTTACATAAAGCAGAGGTTGGAGACTGAGGTGCACAAGAAATGATACCCAGAGCAGAGTTTGGATACTGGGGTGCAGAAGGACTGTTGCCGAGACAAGAGGTTGGAGAGTTTCGTGCAGAAGGACCGTTGCAGAGAGCAGAGGTTGGAGACTGGGGTGGAGAAGGACTGTTACAGAGAGCAGAGTTTGGAAACTTGGGTGTAGAAGGACTGTTTCAGAAAGCAGAGTTTAGAGACTGGGGTTCAGAAGGACTGTTACAGAGAGCAGAGGTTAGAGACTGAGTTGTAGAAGGACTGTTACAGAAAGCAGAGTTTAGAGACTGTGGTGCACAAGGATTTTTGCAGAGATCAGAGTTTTCAGATTGATGTACAGAACTACTGTTGCAGAGAGCAGATGTTGGAGACTGGGGTGCAGAAGGATCATTGCAGAGAGCAGAGGCTAGAGACTGTGGTGCAGTAGGACCATTGCAGAGGTCAGAGTTTGGGAACTGAGGTGCAGAAGGATTTTTACAGAGAACAGAATTTGGAAACTGGGGTGCAGAAGGAATGTTTCAGAGAGCAGAGGTTGCAAACTGGGGTTTAGAAAGACTGTGGCAGAGAGCAGAGGTTGGAGACTGAGGTACAGAAGGACTGTTACAGAGAGCAGTGTCTGGAGACAGGGTTGCAGCAGGATCTTACTGAGAACAGAGGTTGGAGACTGAGGTGGAACAAGACTGTTACAGAGAGCAGAGTTTGAAGACTGAGGTGGAGAATGAAAATTGCAGAGAACCGAGTTTTCAGATTGAGGTGCAGAAGGACTGTTGGAGATTACATAGGTTGGAGACTGGGGTGTAGAAGGATCTTTGCAGAGAGCAGAGGTTTGAGATTGGGGTTCAGAAGGACTGTTACAGAGAACAGAGTTTGGAGACTGGGGTGCAGAAGGACCATTGCAGAGAGCAGAGTTCGGAGACTGCCATACAGGAAAACTGTTACAGAGAGCAGAGGTTAGAGAATGGTTTATAGAAGAACTGTTTCAGAGTGCACATGTTGGAGACTGTGGTTCAGAAGAACTGTTGCTGAGAGCAGAGTTTGGAAAATGGGGTGCAGAAGAACTGTTGCAGAGAGCAGATGTTGGAGACTGAGGTGCAGAAAGAATGTAACAGAGAGCAAAGTTTGGAGACTGGGGTGCAAAATTACTGATACAGAAAGCAGAGGTTGAGACTGGGGTGCAGAAGAACCGTTACAGAGAGCAGAGGTTGGAGACTGTACTACAGAAGGACTGTTGCAGAGAGCAGAGGTTAGAGAATGGGGTGCAGAAGGACTGTTACAGAGAGCAGAGGTTAGAGAATGGGTTTCAGAAGTAAGGTTGCAGAGTTTAGAGGTTGGAGACAACGGTGCAGAAGGACTGTTACAAAAAGCAGAGGTTGGAATCCGTGGTTCAGAAAGACTTATACAGAAAGCAGAAGTTTGAGACTGGGGTGCAGAAGGACCGTTAGATAGAGCAGAGGTTGCAGACTGGCGTACAGAAGGACTGTTTCAAAGAGCAGAGTTGGAGACTAAGGTGCATAAGGCCTGCTACAGAGAGCAGAGGTTGGAGACTGGGTTGCGGAAGGACTGTTATAGAGAGCAGAGTTTTGAGGCTGAGTTGCAGCAGGACTGTTACAGAGAGCAGAGTTTGGTGACTGAGGTGCAGAAGGACTGTTACAGAAAGCAGAGGTTGGAAATTGGGGTACAGAGGGACCGTTATAGAGAGCAGAGGTTGGAGACTGCGGTATAGAAAGACTCTAACAGAGAGCAGAGGTTTGAGAATACGGTTCAGAAGGACTGTTACAGAGAGCAGAGGTTGGAGACTGGGGTGAAGAAGGATTGTTACAGAGAGCAGAGGTTGGAGTCTGGGGTGCAAAAGAACTGTTACACAGAGCAGAGGTTGAAGACTGGGGTGTAGAAGGACTGTCTCAGAGAGCAGAGGCTGGAGACTTGGCTGAAGAAGGACTGTTACCAAGAGCAGAATTTGGAAACTGAGGTGCAGAAGGACTGTTGAGGAGAGGAGACATTGAAGATTGGGGTGCAGAAGGATCGATTCAGAGAGGAGAGGTTGGAGAATGAGGTGCAAAAGGATCATAGCAGAGAACAGTGTTTTAAGACTGAGGTGCAGAATCACTGTTGCAGAGACCACAGTTTGGCGACTGGGGCGCAGAAGGACTGTTGCAGAGAGCAGTGGTTGGAGACTGGGGTGCAGAAGTCTTGTTATAGAGAACAGACTTTGGAGACTGGGGTGCAGAAGCCTGTTACGGAAAGAAGAGTTGGGAGAAGGGGTGCAGAAGAACTGTTAGAGAGGGCAGAGTTTGGAGACTGGGTTGCAGAAGGATCTTACAGAGAACAGATGTTAGAGACTGAGGTGTAGAATGATTGTTGCAGAGAGAAGAGTTTGGAAACTGTGGTGCAGAAGGCCTGTTACAGAGAGCAGAGTTTGGAGACTGGGGTGCAGAAGGCCTGTTAAATAGAGCAGAGGTTGAAGACTTGGGTTCAGAAGGACTGTTATAGAAAGCAAAGTTAGGAGACTGGGTGGCAGAAGGATCTTACAGAGAGCAGAGTTTGGAGACTGAGGTGCAGGAGGACTGTTACAGAGAGCAGTGGCTGGAGACTGGGCTTCAGATGAATCGTGTAGAGAGAAGAGGTTTCAGACTGAGGTGTAGATCGATTATTACGAAGAGCAGAGGTTGGAGACTGAGGTGTCGAAGAACTGTTACAGGGAGCAAATTTTGGAGACTGTGTTGCACAAGGATCTTACATAGAGCAGAGTTTGGAGACTGAGGTGCATAAGGACTGTTACAGAGAGCAGATGTTGAAGTCTGGGGTGCAGAAGGATTGTTGCAGAAACCAAAATTTTCAGACTGAGGTGCAGAAGGCCTTTTGCAGAGAGCAGTTGTTAGAGACTGGGGTGCACAACGTTCGTTGCAGAGAGCAGAAGTTGGAGACTGCAGTACAGAAAGACTGTTGCAGAGAGCAGAGGTTGGAGACTAGGGTACTAAAGGACTTTTTCAGAGAGCAGATGTTGGATACTGTTTTTCAAAAGGACTGTTGCAGAGAGCAGAAGTTGGAGAATGGGTTGCAGAAGGAGTTATGCAGAGAGCAGAGGTTGGAGACTGAGGTTCAGATGGAAGGACAAAGAAAGCAGAGGTTGGAGACTGGCGTGCAAAAGGACCTTTACAGAGAGCAGAGTTTGGAGACTGCTGTACAGAAGGACTGTTACAGAGAGCAGAGTTTGGAGACTTGGGAGCATAAGGAGTGTTGCAGAGTACAGAGGTTGGAGACTGGGGTGCAGCAGGACCGTTGCAGTAAGCAGAGGTTGGAGACTGGCGTGGAGAAGGAATATTACAGAGAGCAGAGTTTTGAAAATGGGGTCAGAAGGATATTTCAGAGAGCAGAGGTTGGAGACTGGGGTGCAGAAGGCCTGATACAGAAAGCAGAGTTTGGACACTGTGGTGTAGAAGGACTGTTACAGAGAGAAGAGTTTGAATACTGGGTTGCAAAAGGACTGTTTCAGAGAGCAGAGGTTGAAGACTGGGGTGCAGAAGGCCTATTTCAAAGAGCAGAGGTTGGAGACGGATGTGCAGAAGAACTGTTACAGAGAGCAGAGGTTTGAGACTGGGGTGCAGAATGACTGTTGCAGAGTGCAGTGTTTTTAGACTGGGGTGCAGAGGACTGTGGCAGAGAGCAGAGGTTGGAGACTGGGGTGCAGAAGGACTGTTACAGAGAGAAGAGTTTGGAAACTGGGGTGTAGAAGGACTGTTACAGAAAGCAGAGTTTAGAGACTGGGGTGCACAAGGATTTTTGCAGAGATCAGAGTTTTCATACTGATGTACAGAACTACTGTTGCAGAGAGCAGATGTTGGAGACTGGGGTGCAGAAAGATCGTTGCAGAGAGCAGAGGCTAGAGACTGGGGTGCAGTAGGACCATTGCAGAGGTCAGAGTTTGGGAACTGAGGTGCAGAAGGATTTTTACAGAGAACAGAATTTGGAAACTGAGGTGCAGAAGGAATGTTTCAGAGAGCAGAGGTTGGAAACTGGGTTTTAGAAAGACTGTGGCAGAGAGCAGAGGTTGGAGACTGAGGTACAGAAGGACTGTTACAGAGAGCAGTGTCTGGAGACAGGGTTGCAGCAGGATCTTACTGAGAGCAGAGGTTGGAGACTGAGGTGGAACAAGACTGTTACAGAGAGCAGAGATTGGAGACTGGGGTGGAGAATGAAAATTGCAGAGAACTGAGTTTTCAGACTGAGGTGCAGAAGGACTGTTGGAGATTACATAGGTTGGAGACTGGGGTGCAGAGGAATCTTTGCAGAGAGCAGAGGTTTGAGACTGGGGTTCAGAAGGACTGTTACAGAGAACAGAGTTTGGAGACTGGGGTGCAGAAGGACCATTGCAGAGAGCAGAGTTCGGAGACTGCCATACAGGAAAACTGTTACAGAGAGCAGAGGTTAGAGAATGGTTTATAGAAGAACTGTTTCAGAGTGCACATGTTGGAGACTGTGGTTCAGGAGAACTGTTGCTGAGAGCAGAGTTTGGAAAATGGGGTGCAGAAGAACTGTCGCAGAGAGCAGAGGTTGGTGAATGAGGTGCAGAAAGAATGTAACAGAGAGCAAATTTTGGAGACTGGGGTGCAGAATTACTGATACAGATAGCAGAGGTTGAGACTGGGTTGCAGAAGACTCGTTGCAGAGAGCAGAGGTTAGAGAATGGGGTGCAGAAGGACTGTTAAAGAGAACGGAGT
>NW_027521292.1:0-99160 GCF_052094955.1 Ictidomys tridecemlineatus
AACGAGGACAACCACCCCGTTCACAATATCCTCAAAAAGAATAAAATACTTGGGAATCAACCTAACAAAAGAGGTGAAAGACTTATACAATGAAAACTACAGAACCCTAAAGAGAGAAATTGAAGAAGACCTTAGAAGATGGAAAAATATACCCTGTTCATGGATAGGCAGAACTAACATCATCAAAATGGCGATATTACCAAAAGTTCTCTATAGGTTTAATGCAATGCCAATCAAAATCCCAACGGCATTTCTTGTAGAAATGGAGAAAGCAATCATGAAATTCATATGGAAGAATAAAAGACCCAGAATAGCAAAAACAATACTAAGCAGGAAGTGTGAATCAGGTGGTATAGCGATTCCAGATTTCAAACTATACTACAGAGCAATAGTAACAAAAACAGCATGGTACTGGTACCAAAACAGGCGGGTGGACCAATGGTACAGAATAGAGGACACAGAAACCAACCCACAAAACTACAACTTTCTTATATTTGATAAAGGGGCTAAAAGCATGCAATGGAGGAAGGATAGCATCTTCAACAAATGGTGCTAGGAAAATTGGAAATCCATATGCAACAAAATGAAATTGAATCCCTTTCTCTCGCCATGCACAAAAGTTAACTCAAAATGGATCAAGGAGCTTGATATCAAATCAGAGACACGGCATCTGATAGAAGAGAAAGTTGGCTACGACCTACATGCTGTGGGGTCGGGCTCCAAATTCCTCAATAGGACACCCATAGCACAAGAGTTAACATCTAGAATCAACAAATGGGACTTACTCAAACTAAAAAGTTTTTTCTCAGCAAAAGAAACAATAAGAGAGGTAAATAGGGAGCCTACATCATGGGAACAAATCTTTACTCCTCACACTTCAGATAGAGCCCTAATATCCAGAGTATATAAAGAACTCAGAAAATTAGACAATAAGATAACAAATAATCCCATCAACAAATGGGCCAAGGACTTGAACAGACACTTCTCAGAGGAGGACATACAATCAATCAACAAGTACATGAAAAAATGCTCACCATCTCTAGCAGTCAGAGAAATGCAAATCAAAACCACCCTAAGATACCATCTCACTCCAGTAAGATTGGCAGCCATTACGAAGTCAAACAACAATAAGTGCTGGCGAGGATGTGGGGAAAAGGGTACACTTGTACATTGTTGGTGGGACTGCAAATTGGTGCAGCCAATTTGGAAAGCAGTATGGAGATTTCTTGGAAAGCTGGGAATGGAACCACCATTTGACCCAGCTATCCCCCTTCTGGGTCTATTCCCTAAAGACCTAAAAAGAGCATGCTACAGGGACACTGCTACATCGATGTTCATAGCAGCACAATTCACAATAGGAAGACTGTGGAACCAACCTAGATGCCCTTCAATAGATGAATGGATAAAAAAATGTGGCATTTATACACAATGGAGTATTACTCTGCATTAAGAAATGACAAAATCATAGAATTTGGAGGGAAATGGATGGCATTAGAGCAGATTATGCTAAGCGAAGCTAGCCAAGCCCTAAAAAACAAATGCCAAAGGTCTTCCTTGATATAAGGAGAGTAATTAAGAACAGACTAGGGAAGAAGAGCACAAGAAGAAGACCATCATTAAACAGGGTTGAGAGGTGGGAGGGAAAGGGAGAGAGAAGGGAAATAGCATGGAAATGGAACGAGACCCTTAAGTTTATACAAAATTACATACAAGAGGAAGTGAGGGGAAAGGGAAAAATAATACAAGGGGGAGGAATGAATTGCAGTAGTGGGGGTAGAGAGAGAAGAGAGGAGGGGAGGGGAGGGGAGGGGGGATAGTAGAGGATAGGAAAGGCAGCAGAATACAACAGACACTAGGATGGCAATATGTAAAGCAATGGAAGTGAAACTGATGTGATTCTGCAAGCTGTATAAGGGGCAATATGGGAGTGCATAACCCACTTGAATCAAAATGTGAAATATGATATATCAAGAACTATGTAATGGAGGGGTAAGACAAGATAATACAAATGGAAGAAATGATTTACAGTAGAAGGGGTAGAGAGAAAAGGGGAGGGGAGGGGAGGGGAGGGGGGATAGTAGAGAATAGGACTTACAGAAGAATACATCAGACACTAGAAAGGCAATATGTCAATCAATGGAAGGGTAACTGATGTGATAGAGCAATCTGTATACGGGGTAAAGTTGGGAGTTCATAACCCGCTTGAATCAAACTGTGAAATATGATGTATTAAGAACTGTGTAAGGTTTTGAACGACCAACAATAAAAAAATAAATTAAAAAAAAAAAAAAACACAGTCTCCAACTTCTTTCCTCTGCAACAGTCCTGCTGCTCCCCAGTCTCCAAGATCTGCTCTGTGTAACAGTCCTTCTGTACCGCAGTCTCCAAACTCTGCTTTCTGTAATGGTCCTTCTACACCCCAATTTCCAACCTCTGCTTTTTTTAACATTCCTTCTACACCTCAGTGTCCAAACTCTGCTCTCTGTAACACTTTTTCTCACCTCAGTCTCCAACCTCTGCTCTCTGTAACAGTCCTTCTGCACCCCAGTCTCATACCTCTGCTATTAGTATCAGTCCTATATCACAGTCTTCAACCTCTGCTCTCTTTAATGGTCATTCTGCATCCCAATTTCCAAACTCTGCTTTCTGTAACAGTCCTTCTGCACCTGAATCTCCAAACTCTGCTCTCTGTAACAGTCCTTCTACAACCCAGTCTCCAACCTCTGCTCTCTGCAACAGTCCTTCTGCACCTCAGCCTGAAAATTTTGCTGTCTGGAACAAACTTTCTGCACCCCAGTCTCCTAACTCTGCTATCTGTAACAGTCCATCTACACCTCAGTCTCCAACCTCTGCTCTCTTTAACAGTTCGTCTGCACCTCAGTCTCCAAATTTTGCTCTCTATAAGATCCTTCTGAACCACTGTCTCCAACCTCTGCTCTCTGTAATAGTATTTCTGCATGCCAGTCTCTGACCTCTGCTCTCTGCAACATTTCTTCTCCACCACAGTCTACAACATCTTCTCTCTGCAACAGTTCTTCAGCAACCTAGTTACCAACATCAGCTCTCTTTTACAGTCCTTCTGCACCCCAGTCTCCAAACTCTGCTCTCTGTAACAGTCCTCCTATACTGCAGAAGCCAACCTCTGCTCTCTGTAACAGTCTATCTGCACCCCAGACTCCAATCTCTGATTTCTGTATCAGTCCTTCTGCACCCCAGTCTCCAACCTCTGCTCTCTATAACAGTCCTTATGCACCCAGTCTCCAAATTCCGCTATCTGCAACAGTCTTTCTGCACCCCAGTCTCCAACCTCTGCTCCCTGTAACAATCCTTGTACACCTCAGTCTCAAAACTCTGTTACTTCTGCACCTCACTCTCCAACATCTACTCTCTGTATCAGTCTTTCTGCACCTGATTCTTCAACCTATGCTCTCTGTAGAATCCTTCTTCAACCCAGTCTCCAAACTCTGCTCTCTGTAACAATCTTTCTGCACACAAGTTGCCAACCTCTCCTCTCTGCACCGATCCTTCTTCACTCCAGTCTCCTACCTCTGCTCTCTGCAACAGTCCTTCTGCACACCAGGTTCCAACATCTGCTCTCTTAAACAGTCCTTCAGCAACTCAGTCTAAAAACTCTTCTCTCTGCAAAGATCCTTCTTCACCTCAGTCTACTACCTCTGCTCTCTGTAAGACCCTTCTGCAACCCAGTCTCCAAACTCTGCTCTCTGTAACAGTCTTTCTGCAGAATAGTTTCCAACCTCTGCTCTCTGTAACAGGATTTTTGTAACCCAGTATCAAATCTGCTCTCTGTAACAGGCCTTCAGAACCCCAGTCTCCAACCTCTTCTCTCTGTAATGATTTTTCTCAACCCCAGCCTACAACCTCTGCTCTCAACAACAGTCCTTCTGCACCCTCGTCTTCAGCCTCTGCTCTCTTTAAGATTCTTATGCACTCTAGTCTCCAACCTCTTCTCTCTGCAACAATTCTTCTCCATCCCAGTCTCCACCATCTGCTCTCTGCAACTTTCCTTTTGCACGCCAGTCTCCAAACTCTGCTCTCTGTAAGATTTATCTGAACCTCAGTCTCCAACCTCTGCTCTCTGTAACCGTCCTTCTGCAAACCAGTCTCCAAACTCTGCTCTCTGTAACTGTCCTTCTGCACCTCAGTCTCCAAACTCTGCTCTCTGTAACAGTCCATCTGCACCTCAGTCTCTAAAATCTGCTCTCTGCAATGATCCTTCTGGACCCCAGTCTCCAACTTCTGCTCTGTGCAACAGTCCTTTGCACCACAGTCTCCAGACTCTGCTCTCTGTAAGATCCTTCTGCACTCCAGTTTCCAAACTCTGCTCTCTGTAACATTCCTTCTCAACCCCAGTCTCCAACTTCTATCCTCTGCAACAGTCCTGCTGCTCCCCAGTCTCCGATATGTGCTATGTGTAACAGTCCTTCTGTACGGCAGTCTCCAAACTCTGCTGTTTGTAACGGTCCTTCTACACCCCAATTTCCAACCTCTGCTTTCTGTAACAGTCTTTCTGCACCTCAGTCTTCAACCTGTGCTCTCTGTAACATTCCTTCTGCACCCCAGTCTCCAACATCTTCTCTCTGCATTGGTACCACTTAACCCCAGTCTCCAACCTTGTTCTCTACAACAGTTCTTCTGTACTGCAGTCTTCAACCTCTGTTCTCTGTAAGGGACCATTTGCAACCCAGTCTCCCACCTCTACTTTCTATACCAGTCCTTCTGCACCACAGTCTCCAAACTCTGCTCTCTGTAATCTTCATTCTGCACCTCACTCTGCAACCTGTGCTCTCTGAAACACTGCTTCTGCAACCAGTCTTCAAACTCTGCTCTCTGCAAGAATCCTTCTGCACCCCAGTCTCCATCCTCTGCTCTCTGCAGCAGTCAATCTCCACCCCAGTCTCCAACCTCTGCTCTCTGTAAGGGGCCTTCTGCACCCCAGTCTCGAAACTCTGCTTTATATATCAGTTCTTCTGCACCCCAGTCTCCAGCATGTGCTCTCTGTAACAGTCTTTCTGCACCTCAGACTCCAACCTCTGCTCTCTACTACAGTCCTTCAGTGCCTCAATCTTCAACCTCTTCTCTCTGCCACAGTCCTTCTGCACGTCAGTGTCAAAACTCTGCTCTCTGTAAGATCCTTCTGAAACCCAGTCTCAAACGTCTACTTTCTGCAATGGTCCTTCTGTAAACCAGTCTCCAACTTCTGTTTTCTACAACAGTCATTCTGAATCCCAGTCTCCAACGTCTGCTCTATGTAAGAGTCTTTCAGTCTCCAACCTCTGTTCTCTGTAAGGGTCTTTCTGCACCCCAGTCTTAAACCTCTTCTTTCTGTATCAGTCCTTCTACACTGCAGTCTCTAAACACTGCTCTTTCCAACGATCCTTCTGCACCTTAGTCTCCAACCTCTGCTCTCTCTAACAGTCCATCTGTATCTCATTCTCCAACCTCTACTCTCAGTAAGATTTTTTTACAACGCAGTCTCCAAACTCTGATCTCTGTAACTGTCCTTCTGCACCCCAGTCTCCAAGAACTGCTCTCTGTAACAGGCCTTCTTTACCCCAGTCTCCAACCTCTTCTGTATTTAACAGGCCTTTTGCCCATAGACTCCAAACTCTTCTCTCTTCAATGATTCTTCTCCACCCCAATTTCCAACCTCTGCTTTCTGTAACAGTCCATCTCACCTCAGTCTTCAACCTGTGTTCTCTGTAACATTCCTTTTGCATCCTAGTCTCCAACCTCTGCTCTCTACATTGGTACCACTTAACCCCAGTCTCCAACCTTGTTTTCTACAACAGTCCTTCTGTACTGCAGTCTCCAACCTCTGTTCTCTGTAAGGGACCTTTCGCAACCCAGTCTCCCACCTCTACTTTCTATATCAGTCCTTCTGCACCATAGTCTCCAAACTCTGCTCTCTGTAACCGTCATTCTGCACCTCACTCTGCAACCTCTGCTCTCTGAAACAGTCCTTCTGCAACCAGTCTTCAAACTCTGCACTCTGAAAGAGTCCTTCTGCACCCCAGTCTCTATCCTCTGCTCTCTGCCACAGTCAATCTCCACCCCAGTCTCCAACCTCTGCTCTCTGTAAGGGGCCTTCTGCACCCCAGTCTCGAAACTCTGCTTTATGTATCAGTTCTTCTGCACCCCAGTCTTCAAAATCTGCTCTCTGTAACACTCCTCTGTACCCCAGTCTCCAACTTCTGCTCTCTGTAATGGTCCTTCTGAACCTCAGTCTCTAACATATGCTCTCTGCAACACTCCTTCTGAACCCCAGTCTCCTAAATTTGCTCTCTGCAACAGTTTTTCTCTGCACCTCAGTCTTTAACCTGTGCTCTCTGTAAAAGTCCTTCTGCACCCCAGTCTCCAACCTGTGCTCTGAGAAAAAGTCCTTCTGCACCACAGTCTCCAACCTCTGCTCTCTCTAACAATCCTTCTGAACCCAAGTCTCTAAACTCTGTTCTCTGCAACGATCCTTTTTCACCCTAGTCTCCAAAGTCTGCTCTCTGTAAAAGTCCTTCTGCACCCCAGTCTCCAAACTGTGCTCTCAGTAAAAGTGCTTCTAAACCCTAATCTCCAACCTCTGCTCTCTGTAACAGTCCTACTACACCCCATTCTCCATACTGTGCTCACCCCAAGGATACCTCTGCACCCCAGTCTCCATCCTCTGCTCTCTGCAACTTTCTTTTTGCACCCCAGTCTCAAGTATCTGCTCTCTGCAACAGTCCTTATTCACCCCAGTCTCCAAAATCTGCTCTCTGTAACACTCCTTCTGGACCCCAATCTCCAACCTCTACTCTCTGCAACAGTCCTTCTACACCCCAGTTTAAAACCTCTGCTCTCAGCAAAAGTTTTTTTGCACCCCAGTCTCCAAACTCTTCTCTCTGTAAGTATCCTTCTGCACCTCAGTCTCAAACCTCTGCTCTTTGCAAGCGTCCTTCTGCACCTCAGTCTCCAAACTCTGCTCTCTGTATTAGTTTATCTGCACCCCAGTCTCCAAACTCTGCTCTCTGCAAAGATCCTTCTGCACCCCAGTCTCCAACCTCTGCAACAGTCCTTGTGCAACCCAGTCTCCAAACTCTGCTCTCTGCAACAGTTCTTCTCTACCTCAATCTCCAATCTCTGCTCTATGCAACAATCCTTCTGTGCACAAGTCTCTAACATCTGCTCTCTTAAACAGTCCTTCTACACACCAGACTCCAACCTATGCTCTCTGTAACAGTCTTTCTGTACCTCTGTCTCCTACCTCTGCTCTGTGTAAGACCCTTCTGAATCCCAGTCTGCAAACTCTACTCTTTGTAACAGTCCTTCTGCACCCCAGTCTCCAACATCTCCTCTCTATAACAAGCCTTCTGCATCTCAGCCTCCAACCTCTGCTCTCTGTAAGAGGCCTTCTGCACCCCAGTCTCCAACCTCTACTCGCTGCAACAGTCCTTTTGCACCCCAGTCTCCTACCTATGCTCTCTGTAAGATCCTTCTGCACACCAGTCTCCAACCCCTGCTCGCTGTAACAGTTTTTCTGCACACCAGTCACCTACCTCTGCTGTATGCAACGGTCCTTCTGCATCCCAGTCTCCATGCTCTGTTTTCTGCAACAGTCCTTCTACACCCCAGTCTCCAAACTCTGGTCTCTGTAACAGTTCTTCTGTACCAGAGTCTCCAACCTCTGCTCTCTGTAACGGTTTTTCTGCCCCCCAGTCTCCAACATTTGCTTTCTTTGTCAGTCCTTCTGCACCCCAGTATCCAAAGTCTTCTCTCTGTAACAGTCTCCAACATTCCTTCTGCATCTCAGTCTCCAAACTGTGCTCTCTGTAAAATTCTTTCTGCACCCCAGTCTCCAAACTCTGCTCTCTGTAACGATCCTTCTGCACCCCAGTCTCGAAACTCTGCTCTCTGCAACAATTCTTCTGCACCTCAGTCTCCATCCTCTGCTCTCTGCAACGATCCTTCTTCACCCCAGTCTCAAACCTCTGGTTTCTGCAACAGTCCTTGTGAACCCCAGTCTCCAACATCTGCTTTGTGCCACAGTTCTTCTGAACCTCAGTCTGAAAACTTCACTCTCTGTAATCCTCCATCTGCAATCCAGTCTTCAACCTCTGCTCTCTGTAACAGTCCTTCTGTACCTCAGTCTCCAATCTCTGCTCTATGAAACAATCCTTCTGTGCACAAGTCTCTAACATCTGCTCTCTTAAACAGTCCTTCTACACCCCAGTCTCCAACCTCTGCTCTATGCAACAGTCCTTCTACACCCCAGTCTCCATACTCTGATCGCTCCAACGATCCTTCTGCACCCCAGTCTCAGAAGTCTGTTCTCTACATCAGTTCTTCTGCACCCCAGTCTCCAACCTCGGCTCTCTGTAACAGTTTTCTGTACCACAGCCTCTAACCTCTGTTCTGTATAAGGGTCCTTATGCACCCCAGTATCCAAATTCTTCTTTCTGTATCAGTTGTTTTGAACCACAGTCACCAAACTCTGCCCTCTGTAACCGTCCTTCTGCAACTCAGTCTGCAACCTCTGCTCTCTGCAACAGTCCTTCTGCATTTCAATCTCCATTCTCTGCTCTCTGCAACAGCCCTTTTGCACCCCAGTCTCCAAAATCTGCTCTCTCCAACAGTCATTCTCCACCCCAGTCTCCAAACTTTGCAGTCCTTCTGTACTGCATTCTACAACCTCTGCTCTCTGTAATGGTACTTCTTTACCCGAGTCTCAAACCTCTGCTTTCTGTGTCAGTCCGTCTGCACCCCAGTCTCCAACCTGTGCTCTGTTTAACTGTCCTTCGGCACGTTAGTCTCCAACCTCTACTCTCTGCAACAGTCCTTCTACATCCCAGTGTAAAACCTCTGCTCTCTGCAACAGTCCTTCTCCATACCAGTCTCTATCCTCTGCTCTCTGAAACAATCCTTCTACACCTCAGTATCCAACCTCTGCTCTCTACAACGGTCCTTCTGAACCTCTGTTTTTAACGTCTACTCTAATTAACAGTGTTTCTCCACCTCAGTCTCTAAATCTGCACTCTGTAAGATCCTTCTGCAATCCAGTCTCCAAACTCTGCTCTCTTTAAAAGGCCTTCTGCACCCCAGACTCCAAACTCTGCTCTCTCAATGAGTCCATCTGCACCCCTGTCTCTAAACTCTGCTCGCTGCAACAGTCTTGTGCAACCCAGTCTACAACATCTGCTCTCTGCAACAGTTCTTTTGTACCTCAGTCTGAAAATTCTGCTCTCTGCAATAATCCTTCTGCATCACAGTCTCCAACCTCTGCTCTCTGTAACAGTACTTCTGTACCTCAGTCTCCAACCTCATCTCTCTGTAAGACCCTTTTGAAACCCAGTGTGAAAACTCTACTCTCTGTGACAGTCCTTCTGCACCCCAGTCTCCAATATCTGCTCACTACAACAGTCGTTCTGCACCCCAGTCTCCAACCTCTGCTGTCTGCGAGATCCTTATGGACACCAGGCTCCAACCGCTGCTCAATGTAACAGTTCTTCTGCAACCTAGTCTCCAAACTCTGCTCTCTGTAATAATAATTCTGCACCTCAGTCTCCAACCTCTGCTCTCTGCAAGGGTCCTTCTGCACCCCAGTCTCTAACCTCGGTTTTCTGCAACAGTCTTCTGCACCCCAGTCTTCAAACTATACTCTCTGTAACAGTCCTTCTGTACCGGATTCTCCAACCTCTTCTCTCTGTAACGGTCCTTCTGCACCCCAGTCTCCAACATCTGCTTTCTCTATAAGTTTTTCTGAACTCCAGTCTCCAACCTCTGCTTTCTGCAACAGTCCTTCTGCACACAAATCTCCAAACTCTGCTCACTGCAACATTCCTTCTGCACCCCAGTCTCCAAACTCTGCTCTCTGTAATGATCTTTCTGCACCCCAGTCTCGAACCTCTGCTCTCCGCAACGATACTTCTGTACCTCAGTGTCCAACCTCTTCTCTCTGCAAAGATCCTTTTGCACCCCAGTCTCAAATCTCTGCTCGATGCAACAGTCCTTGTGAACACCAGTCTCCAATCTCTGCTCTATGCAACAGTCATTCTGCACCCAAGTCTCCAACATCTGCTCTCTGAAACAGTCCTTCGACACCCCAGTGTCCAACCTCTGCTCTCTGTAACAGTCCTTCTACACCACAGTTTCCATACTCTGCTCGCCCAAATGATCCTTCTGCTCCCCAGTCTCCAACGTCTTCTCTCTGCAACAGTCCTTCTACACTCCAGTCTCCAACCTCTGCTCTCCGTAACAGTCCTTCTATACCACAGTTTCCATACTCTGCTCGACCCAATGATCCGTCTGCACCCCAGTCTCCAACCTCTGTTCTCTACATCAGTTCTTCTGCACCCCAGTCTCCGACCTCTTCGCTCGGTACCAGTCCTTCTGTACCGCAGTCTCCAACCTCTGTTCTCTGTAAGGGTCCTTATTCACCCCAGTATCCAACCTCTGCTTTCTGTATTAGTCGTTTTGCACCACCTTCTCCAAACTCTGTCGCCTGTAAGAGTCTTTCTGCACCTCAGTCTGCAACCTCTGCTCTCTGCAACATTCCTTCTGCACCCCAGTCTCCAACATCTTCTATCTGCAACAGTCATTCTCTACCCCAGTCTCCAAACTCTGCTCTCTGTAAGAGTCCTTCTGTACTGCATTCTCGAAAATCTGCTCTCTGTAAGGATACTTCTGCACCCGAATCTCCAAACTCTGCTTTCTGTATCAGTCCTTCTGTACTCCAGTCTTTAACCTCTGCTCTGTGTAACTGTCCTTCTTAACATTAGTCTCCAACGTCTGCTCTCTGCTACAGTTTTTCTGGACCCCAGTCTCCATAATCTACTCTCATTAACAGTCCTTCTGCACCCCAGTCTCCAACCTCTGCTCTCTGTAACAATCCTTCTGCATCCCAGTCTCAAAATTCTGCTCTCTGCAGCAGTCCTCCTTCACCCCAGTCTCCAACCTCTGCTCCCTGTAATATGCTTCTGTACCCCAGTCTCCAAACTCTGCTCTCTATTACAATCCTTCTGCACCTCAGTCTCAAACCTCTGCTCTCTGCAATTGTCCTTCTGCAACCCTGTCTTAAACATTTGTTCTTGCAACAGTCCTTACGCTCCTCAATCTCCAATCTCTGCTCTGTAAAAGTCCTTTTTTACCCCAGTCTCCAAACTCTGCTCTCTGTAACGGTCCTTCTGCACCCCAGTCTCCAACCTCTGCTTTCTGTATCAGTCTTGCACCCCAGTCTCCAAACTTTGCTCTCTGTAACAGTCCTTCTGAACCTCAGTCTCTATCCTTGCTCTCTGCAACAGTCCTTCTGCAACCCAGTCTCCAACCACTGCTCTTTGCAACAATCCTTCTGCACCCCAGTCTCCAACGTCTGCTCTCTACATCAGTCCTTCTGCATCCCAGTCTCCAACCTCTGCTCTCTGTAAGATCCTTCTGCACCCCAGTCTCCAAACTCTGCTATCTTCAAAGTTTTTTCAGCACCTCAGTCGCCAACCTCTGCTCTCTGTAATGGTCCTTCTGCAACCCAGTCTCAAAACTCTGCATTCTGTATCAGTCCTTCTGCACCTCAGTCTCCAACCTCTGCTCTCTTTAACAGTCCTTCTGTACCGCAGTCTCCAACCTCTCTTCTCTGTAATGGTCCTTCTGCACCCCAGTCTTTAAACTCTGCTTTCTATATCAGTCCGTCTGAACAACAGTCTCCAACCTCTCCTCTCTGTAACAGTACTTCTGCACCTCAGTCTCCAACCTCTGATCTCTTTAACAGTCCTTCTGCACCACAGTCTTCCAACTCTACTCTCTGCAATTGTCCTTCTGCAGGTCAGTCTTCAAACTCAACTCTCTGTAACAGTTATTCTGCATCTCAGTCTCCAAACTCTACTCACTGTAAGATCCTTTTGCAAACCAATCTCTAAACTCTGCTCTCTGTAACAGTCTTTCTGCACCGCTTCTCCAAACGCTGCTCTCTGTAACAGGCTTTTTGCACCCCAGTCTCCAACATCTACTCTCTGGATCAGTCCATATGCACACAAGTCTCCAACTTTTGTCTCTGCCACAGTCCTTATGAACCCCAGTCTCTAACATCTGCTCTCTACATTAGTCTTTCTGCACCTCAGTCTAAAAACTCTGCTCTCTGCCACGATCCTTCTGCACCCCAGTCTCCAAATTGTGTTCTCTGAAACAGTCTTTCTGCACTGCAGTCTCCAAACTCTGCTCTCTGTAACAGTCCTTCTGTACCGCAGTCTCCAACATCTCTTCTCTGTAATGGTCATTCTGCACCCCAGTCTTTAAACTCTGCTTTCTGTATCAGTCCTTCAGAACAACAGTCTCCAACCTCTCCTCTCTGTAACAGTCCTTCTGCACCTAAGTCTCCAACCTGTGCTCTATGCAACAGTCTTTCTGCAACCCCGTCTCCAACCTCTGCTGTCTGCAAGAATCATTCTGCACCCCAGTCTCCAACATATGTTTTCTGTATCAGTCATGGGCCACAGTCTTGAAAATCTGCTCTCTGTAACAGTCCTTGTGTACCTCAGTCTCCAACCTCTGCTCTCTGCAACAATTCTTCTACACCCCAGTCTCCATCGTCTGCTCTCTGCCACAGTCCTCCTGCATCTCAGACTCCAACCTCTGCTCACTGTAAGATTCTTCTGCACCCCAGTCTCCAACCTCTGCTCTCTTCAAAGGTCCTTCTGCACCCCAGTCTCCAACCTCTGTTCTCTGCATCAGTCCTTCTGCACCATAGTCTCCAACATCTACTCTCTGCAAAAGTTCTTTTCCACCCCAGTCTCCAACCTCTGCTCTCTGTAACAGTCCTTCTGTACTGCAGTCTCCAAACACTGCTCTCTGTAAGGGTATTTCTGGACCCCAATCTCCTACCTCTCCTAACTGCAACAGTCCTTCTACACCCCAGACTAAAACCTCTGTTCTCTGCAACAGTCCTTCTGCACCTCAGTCACCAACCTCTGCTCTCTGTATCAATCCTTCTGGCCCTCAGTCTCCAAGCTCTGCTCTCTCCAACGATTCTTCTGCACCTCAGTCTTCAACCTCTTCTCTCTGTAAGATCCTTTTGCAACCCAATCTCCAAACTCTGCTCTCTGTAACAGTCATCGTGCACCCCAACCTCAAAACTCTGCTCTCTGTAACAGGCTTTCTTCACCCCAGTCTTCAAAGTCTGCTCTCAGTATCTGTCCTTCTGGACCCCAGTCTCCAGCCTCTGTTCTAGGCAATGATCCATCTGCACCCTGTCTCCAACCTATGCTCGCTGCAACAGTCCATGTGCACCCAGCCTTCAACATCTGCTCTCTGCAAAAGATCTTCTGTACCTCAGTCTAAAAACTCTGCTCTCTGCAACAATCCTTCTGCACCCCAGTCTCCAAACTCTGCTCTCTGTAACAGTCCTTCTGTACATCAGTCTCCACCCGCTGCTTTCTGTAAGTCCCTTTTAAACCCAGTCTGCAAACTCTGCTCACTGAAACACTCCTTCTGCACCCCAGTCTCCAATCTCTGTTCTCTGTAACAGGCCTTCTGCACTACAGTCTCCAACCTCTGCTTTGTGTAAGATCCTTCTGCACACCAGTCTCCAACCTCTGCTTGCTGTAATATTCCTCTGGAACCCAGTCTCGAAACTCTGCTCTCTGTAACAATAATTCTGCACTTTAGTCTCCAACCTCTGCTCTCTGCAAAGGTTCTTCTGCACCCTAGTTTCCAACCTCTGTTCTCTGCAACAGTCGTTCTGCACTCCAGTCTTTATCCTCTGCTCTCTATAGCAGTCTTTCTGTACAGGGGTCTCCAACTTCTGCTCTCTTTATCCGTTCTTCTGCACCCCAGTCTGCAACATCTGCTTTCTCAAAAAGTCCTCCTGCACCCCAGTCTCCAACATCTGCTCTCATTAACAGTCTTTCTGCACCTCAGTCTCCAACCTCTGGTTTCTGCAAAAGTCCTCCTGCACCCCCGTCTCCACCCTCTCCTCTCTGCAACATTCCTTCTGCACCCGAGTCTCCTACCTGTGCTCTCTGTAAAAGTTATTCTGCACTCCAGTCTCAAAACTCTGCTCTCTGTAACGATGCTTATGCACCCCAGTCTCTAACCTCTGCTCTTTGCAATGACCTTTCTGCACCTCAGTCTCCAACTTCTGCTCTCTGCAACGATTCTTCTGTATCCCAGTCTCAAACATCTGCTCTCTGTAACAGTCCTTCTATACCCCAGTCTCCAACCTCTGCTCTCTTAAACAGTCCTTCTGCACCCCACTCTCCAACCTCTGCTCTCTGTAACAGTTTTTCTGCACTGCAGTCTCCAAAATCTGCTCTCTTAAAGAATCTTCTGCAACCCAGTCTCCAAACTCTGCTCTCTGTAACAGTCCTTCTGATCCTCAGTACCAAACTCTGCTATCTAACAGGCCTTCTTTACCCCAGTATCATAACTCTGCTCTCCTTAAGAGTCCTTCTGCACCCCAGTCATCAACCTCTGATCTCTGCAATGATCCTTCTGCACATCAGTCTTTAACCTCTGCTCTCAGCAATGGTCCTTATGCACCCCAGTTTCCAAACTCTGGTCTCCGCAACTGTCCTTCTGTACACCAGTCCCCAACCTCAGTTCTCTGAAAGATTCTTCTGCACCCAAGTCTTAAAATTCTAGTCTCTGTAACAGTCCTTCTGGACCCCAGTCTCCCACCTATGCTCTCTGTAACAATCCTTCTGCACATTAGTCTTTATCCCCGGCTCTCAGCAACGGTCCTTATGCACCCAAGTCTCCAACTTCTGTTCTCTGCAACAGTCCTTCTGCACCACAGTCTGCATCATCTGCTCTCTGTAACAGTCCTTCTGTACTGCAGTCTCCAACCTCTGCTCTCTGTAACATTCCTTCTGGACCCCAATATTTCACCTCTGCTTTCGGTATCAGTCCTTCTGCACCCCAGTCTCTAAACTCTGCTCTCTGTAACATTCATTCTGCACCTCAGTCTCCAAACTCTGCTGTCTGTATCAGTCATTCTGCACCCCTGTTTCCAAACTCTGCTCTCTGAAACTGTCCTTCTGCACCTCAGTCTTCAACAACTGCACTCTGGAACAGTCCTTCTATACCCCAGTCGCCATAATCTGCTCTGGCAACGAACCTTCTGCACCGCAGTCTTCAACGTCTGCTCTGCAACAGTCTCTCTACAACCCAGTCTCCAACCTCTGCTCTCTGGAAAATCCTTCTGTACCCCAGTGTCCAAATTCTGCTCTCTGTAACATTCCTTCTGCACCCCAGTCTCCAAACTCTGCTCTCTGCAATGGTCCCTCTGCACCCCAGTCTCCAACCTTATTCTCAACAACAGTTCTTCTGTATCGCAGTCTTCAACCACTGTTCTCTGTAAGGGTCCTTCTTCACCCCCGTCTCCAAACTCTGCTTTCTGTATTAGTGCATCTGCACCACAGTCTCCAAACTCTGCTCTCTGTAACAGTCCGTCTGCACTTCACTCTGCAACCTCTGCACTCTGCAACAGTTCTTTTTCACCCCATTCTTCAACCTCTGCTCTCTGTAACAGTCCTTCTGTACTGCAGTCTCCAAACTCTGCTCACTGCAACAGTCCTTGTGCACCCCAATCTCCAACATCTGCTTTCTGCAACCTTTCTTCTGTACCTCAATCTGAAAACTCTGCTCTCTGCAATAATCTTTCTGCACCCGAGTCTCCAACCTCTGCTCTCTATAACAGTACTTCTGTACCTAAGTCTCCAACATCTGCTCTGTATCAGTTGTGCACCCCTGTCTCCCATATCTACTCTCTGTAACACTCCTTCTTCACCTCAGTCTACAATCTCTGCTCTGTGTAAGATCCTTCTGCAACCTTGTCTAAAAACTCTGCTCTCTGTAACAGTCCTTCACCTAAGTCTCCAAACTCTGTTCTTTGCAACACTCATTCTGCACCCCAGTCGCCACGCTCTACTCTTTGTAACAGTCCTTCTGTACCACAGTCTTCAAACTCTTCTCTCTCTAACGGTCTTTCTGCACCCCAGTCTCCAACCTCTGCTTTCTGTATCTGTCCTTCTGCACCCCAGTCTACAACCTCTGCTCTCTGTAACAGTCCTTCTACACCTCATATCCAAACTCTGCTATCTGCAACAGTCCTCATGCACCCCAATCTCCAACCTCTGCTGTCTGCAAAATTTCTTCTGCACCCCAGTCTGCAAAGTGTGCTGTGTGTAACAGTCCTTCTGCCGCCAAGTCTCCACCTCTGCTCTCTGCAATGATCCTTCTGTACCTCAGTCTTAAAACTCTGCTCTCTGCAACAGTCTTTCTGAACCCCAGTCTCCAAACTCTGTTCTGTGTAACAGTTCTTCTCCACCTGTCTTCAACCTCTACTCTCTGCAAGAGTCCTTTTTCACCCCAGTCTTCAACATCTGCTCTCTAAACAGTCCTTCTGCACTTGAGTTTCCAAAATCTGCTCTCTGCAACAGTCCTTCTGAACTCCAATGTCCAAACTCTTCTCTCTGCAACGATCCTTCTGCACCACAGTCTCCAACCTCTGCTCTCTGAAAGATCCTTCTGACCCCAGTTTTAAAACTCTGCTCTCTGTAATATTCTTTCTCCAAGCCAGTCTCCAACCTCTGCTTTCTGCAACGGTCCTGATGCACCCCAGTCTCCAACCTCTGTACTCTGCAACACTCCTTATTCTCCCCAATCTCCAAACTCTGCTATCTGTAACAGTCCTTCTGTACTGCAGTCTCCAAACTCTGCTCTCTGTAAAGGTCCTTTTGCACGCCAGTCTCCAACCTCTTCTTTCTTTTTCCTTCCATGTGAACCTAAGTCTCCAACCTCTGCTCTCTGCAAAAGTCATTCTGCAACCCATTCTCCAACTTCTGCTCTCTGCAACAGTCCTTATGAACAACAGTATCTAACATCTGCTCTGTGAAAAAGTCCTTTTGTACCCTAGTCTCCAAACTCTGCTCCCTGCAACAGTCCTTCTGTACTGCAGTCTCCAAATTCTGCTCTCTGCAACGAACCTTGTGCACCCCAGTCTCCAACATCTGCTCTCTGGAAAAGTTCTTCTGCACCTCAGTCTGAAAATTTTGCTTTCTGCAACAATCCTTCTTCACCCCAGACTTAAACATCTGCTCTCTGTAACAGTCCTTATGCACCTCAGTCTCCAACCTCTGCTCTCTATAACAGTCGATCTACACCTTAGTCTGAAACCTCTTCTCTCTACACGAACCATCTGAAACCCAGTCTCCAACCACTGCTCTCTGTAACATTCCTTCTGCACCTAAGTCTCCAAACACTGCTCTCTGTAAGATACTTCTGCCACCCAGTCTCCTAACTTTGCTTTCTATAACAGTCCTTCTGCACCCCAGTCTTTAACCTCTGCTCTATTTAATAGGCCTTCTGCACCCCAGTCTCCAAACCCTGCTCTCTGTAACAGGCCTTCTGAACCCCAGTCTCCAAACTCTTCTCTCTGCAACAATCATTTTACACCTCAGTCTCCAACATCTACTCTCTGTAAGATCCTTCTGCAACCAGTCTCCCAACTATGCCCTCTCTAACAGGCCTTCTGCACCCCAGTCTTCAAAGTCTGTTCTCTATAACAAGACTTCTGCATTCAGTCTCCAAACACTGCTCTCTGCAACAGTCCTTCTGCGCCCCAGTCTCCAACATGTACTCTCTGCAACAGTGCTTCTGCACCTCAGTCTTAAAACGCTGTTCTCTGCTACGATCCTTTTGCACCTCAGTCTTCAACCTCTACTCTCTGTAACAGTCCTTCTGCACCTGGGTCCCCAACATCTGCTCTCTGTTAGATACTTTTTCAACCCAGTCTCCAAAACCTGTGATCTGTAAGAGTCCTTCTGGAGCCCTTCTCCACACTCTGCTCTCCGTAAGGGCCTTCTGCACCCCAGTCTCTAAACTCTGCTCTCTGTAACAGTCTTTTTGCACCTCAGTCTCCAACCTCTCTTCTCTGCAATGATCCTTTTGCACCCCAGTCTCCAACGTCTCCTCTTCTCAACAGTCCTTCTGCACCTCAGTCTCCAAATTCTGCTATTGGCAACAGTCCTCCTTCACCCAAGTCTCCAGCCTCTGCTTTCTGCAACAGTCCTTCTAAACCCCAGTCTTCAACCTGTGCTGTGTGTAACAGTCCGTCTGCACCCAAGTCTCCAACCTTTGCTCTCTGTAACAGTCCTTCTGCACCGTATTATGAAACCTCTGCTCTCTGTTACAGTCTTTCTATACCGCAGTCTCCAATTTCTGCTCTCTGTAACGGTCCGTCTGTACCCCAATTTCCAACCTCTGTTTCTGTAACAGTCCTTCTGCACCTCAGTCACCAAACTCTGCTCTCTGTAACAGTCCTGCTACAACTCAGTATCCAACCTTTTCTCTCTGTTATACTCCTTCTGCACCTCAGTCTGAAACCTCTGCTCTCTGCACGATCCTTCTCTAATAACTGCTCTCTGTAACATTCGTCCTGCACCACAGTCACAAACCATTGCTCTCTGTAAGATCCTTCTTCAACCCAGCATGAAAACTCTGCTCTCTATAAAAGTCCTTCTGCAACCCAGTCTCCAACCTCTGCTCTCTGTAGCACGCTTTATGAACCCCTGTCTCCAAACTCTGCTCTCTTAATCAGTCCTTCTGAACGTCAGTCTGCAACCTCTGCTCTCAGTATCGGTCCTTATGCACCCCAGTCTCACACCTCTGCTTTCTGTATCATAATTCTTCACCCAGTTTCCAAAAATTGCTCTGTATAACAACCCTTCTGCATCTCAGTCTCCAAACTCTGCTCTCTGAAATAGTCCTTCTGCAACCCAGTCTCCAACCTCTTCTTTCTGCAACATTCCTTCTGCACCACAGTCTCTAACCTGTGCTCTCTGTAACAGTCCTTCTGCACCGCAGTCTCCCACCTCTTCTCTCTGTAACGATCCTCTAGCAGCCCAGTCTCCACCTCTACTCTCTTCAATGATTCTTCTGCAACTCAGTCTCCAACTTCTGCTCTCTTCATCGATTCTTCTGCACCCTAGACTCAACCTCTGCTCTCTGTAACTGTTTTTCTTCAAATCAATCTCCAAACTCTGCTCTCTGCAACCGTCCTTCTGCACCCCTGTCTCTAACCTCTGCTCTCTGCAACGATCCTTATGCACCTCAGTCTCTAACATCTGCTCTCTGTAACATTCCTTCTGTAACCCTGTCTCCAAAGTCTCCTCTCCTGAACACTCCTTCTGCACGCAAGTCTCCAACCTCTGTTTTCTGTAAGGTCCTGCTGCACCCCAGTTTCCAAACTCTGCTCTCTGTAACATTCTTCTCCAACCCAGTCTACAACCTCTGCTTTCCTCAACGGTCCTGATGCAACCCAGTCTACAACATCTGTTCTCTGCAACAGTCCTTCTACTTTTCAGTATAAAACCTCTGCTCTCTGTAACAGTCCTTCTGTACCGTAGTCTCCACCCTCTGCTTTCTCTAATGGTCCTTCTGCACCCCAGTCGCAAACATCTGCTTTCTGTATAAGTCCTTCTGAACCACGGATTCCAACCTCTGCTTTCTGTAACAGTCCTTCTGCACCTTTGACTCCAACCTCTGAAGTCTGGAACCTTACTTCTGCACCCCATTCTCTAACCTCTGCTCTCTGTAACAGTACTTCTGTACTACAGTTTCCAACCTCTGCCCTCTTTAACGGTTCTTCTGCACCCCAGTCTGAACCTCTGCTTTCTGTATCAGTAATTGTGCACCCCAGTCTCCAAACTTTGCTCTCTGTAACATTCTTTCTGCACCTCAGTCTCCAACCTCTGTGCTCTGCGACAGTTCTTCTGCACCCCAGTCTCTAAACTCTACTCTCAGCAACAGTTCTTCTGCACCCCAGAATCAAACCTCTGCATTCAGTCCTTCTGAACCCCAGTCTCCAAACACTGCTCTCTGTAGCAGTTATTCTGCACCTCAGTCTCCAAATTCTGCTGTCTTCAACAATCCTCTGGACCCAACTCTTTCCACACCTGCACCTTGCAACAGTCCTTCTTCACCTCATTCTCCCACCTCTGCAATTTGCAACAGTCCTTCTGTACCCCAGTCTCCAACTTCTTCTCTCTGTTACAATCCTTCTGCATCTCAGTCTTCAACCTCTGCTCTCTGTAAAATCCTTCTGCAACTCAGTCTCCAAACTCTGCCCTCTGTAACACTCGTTCTGCATCCTTTCACCAAAATCTGCTTTCTATAACAGGCCTTCTGCACCGCAGTCTCCAACCTCTGTTCTCTGTAACAGTCCTTCTGCACCCCAGTATCAAACCTCTGCTCTCTGCAAAGATCCTTCTGCACCCGAGTCTCCAAGCTCTGTAATCTCCAACAGTCTTTCTGCACCTGAGTATGAAAACTCGTTTCTTTGCAATGATCCTTCTGCACCCCAGTCTCAAAACTCTGCTCTCTTTAACAGTCTTGTTCCACCTCAGTCTCCAACCTCTGCTCTCAGTAAGATCCTTCTGCAACCCTGTCTCCAAACTCTGCTCTCTGCAACGATACTTCTGCACCCCAGTCTACAACCTATGCACTCTGCCACAGTCTTTCTAAATCCCAGTTTCCAACCTCTTCTCTCTGCAACAGTCCTTTTGCACCCCAGTATCCAACTTCTGTTCTCTGTAACAATCTTTCTGCACCTCAGTTTCCGAACTCTGACCTCTGCAATGGTCCTGTTTCACCCCAGTCTCTAGCCTCTGCTCTCTGCAACGATCCTTCTGCACCCCAGTCTCCAACATCTGCTCTCTGCAACAGTCCTTGTGTACATCAGTCTGAAAACTCTGATATCTGCAAGGATCCTTGTGCACCACAGTCTCTAAACTCTGCTTTCTGTAACAGTCCTTCTGCAACTCAGTCTCCAACCTCTGCTCTCTGTAACAGTTCTTCTGAACCCCAGTCTCCAACCTCTGCTCTCTGTAAGATTCTTCTACACCCCAGTTTCCAAACTCTGCTTTCTGTAACATTTTTCTCCACCCCAGTCTCCAACCTCTGCTCTCTGCAAGGGTCCTTCTGCACGACAGTCTCCAACCTCTGGTCTCGGCAACAGTCCTTCTGCACCCCAGTATCCAAACTCTGCTCTGGGTATCATTTCCTCTTCACCTCAGTCTCCAACCTCTGCTTTATGTGAGATCTTTCTGCAACAAAGTCTCAAATCTCTGCTCTCTGTAACAGTCCTTATTCACCCCAGTCTCAAACCTGTGCTCTGTGCAACAGTTCGTCTACACTACAGTCTCATACCTCTGCACTCTGAAAGATCCTTCTGTACCCCAGTCTCCAAACTCTGATCTCCGTAACAGTCCTTCTTCACCCCACTCTCAAAACTCATCTTTCTGTAACAATCTTTCTGCACCTCAGTCTCCAACATCTGCTATCTGCAACGGTCCTTCTGCACCTCATTCTCCAACCTCTGTTGTCTGCAAGAGTCTTTCAGCATGTCAGTCTCCAACCACTGCTCACTGCAAAAATCCTTCTGCACCCCAGTCTCCAACCATTGCTCTCGGTAACATTTTTTCTGCACCTCATTCTCCAACCTCTGCTCTATGTTAGATACTTCTGTCAAACAGTCTCCAATCTCTGCTCTCTGTAATAGTCCTTCTGCATCCCAGTCTCCAACCTGTGCTCTGTGCAACAGTTCCTCTGCACCCCAATCTCCAATCTCTGCTCTCTGTTAGTTCTTCTGCACCCCAATCTCAAAACTCTGATCTGTGTAACAGTCCTTTTTCACTCCAGTCTCAAACCTCTGCTTTCTGCAACAATTGTTCTGCACCCCAGTCTCCAACTTCTGCTCTCTGAAACAGTTTTTCTGCACCCCAATCTTTAACATCTACTCTCTGAAACAGTCCTACTGTATCTCATTCTCCCACCTCTGCACTCTGCAACAGTTTTTCTGTACCCTGGTCTCCAAACTCTGCTCTCTGTAACAGTCCTTCTGTACTGCAGTCTCCAACTTCTGCTCTCTGTGAGGTTCATTCTCGGCCCAAGTCTCCAACCTCTGCTTTCTGTACCAGGCCTTCTGCACCCAAGTCTAAAACCTCTGCTCTCTATAACACTCCTTCTGCACACCAGTCTACAACCTCTGCTCCCTGCAACAATCCTTCTCCACCCAAGTCCCCAAGTTCTGCTCTCTAAAACACTCTTTCTGCACCCCAGTCTCGAACATCTGCTCTCTGCAACAGTCATTCTACACCTCAGTCTGAAAACTCTGCTCTCTGAAACAATCATTCTGCACCCCAGTCTCCAACCTCTGCTCTCTGTAGCAGTACTTCTACACGTCAGTCTCCAAACTCTGCTCTCTATAATATCCTTCTGCACACCAGTCTCCAAACTGAGATATCTGTAACCGGCCTTCTGCACCCCAGTCTCCAACCTCTGCTCCCTGCAAGAATCATTCTGCACCACTGTCTCCAAGTTCTGCTCTCTGAAAGAGTCCTTCTGCACCCCACTCTCGAATATCTGCTCTCCGCAACAGTCCTTCTGCACCTAAGTCTGAAAACTCTGCTTTCTGCAACAATCATTCTGCAACCCAGTCTTCAACCTCTGCTCTCTGTAACAGTCCTTCTGCACCTCAGTTTCCAAACTCTGCTCTCTATAATATCGTTCGGACAACCAGTCTCCAAACTGTGATATCTGTAACAGGCCTTCTGCACCCCAGTCTCCAACCTCTGCTTCCTGCAAGAATCATTCTGCAACACTGTCTCCAAGTTCTGCTCTCTGAAAGAGTCCTTCTGCACCCCACTCTCGAACATCTGCACTCTGCAACAGTCCTTCTGCACCTAAGTCTGAAAACTCTGCTTTCTGCAACAATCATTCTTAAACCAAGTCTTCAACCTCTGCTCTCTGTAACACTCCTTCTGCACCTCAGTCTTCAAACTCTGCTCTCTATAATATCCTCTGCACACCAGTCTACAAACTGTGATATCTGTAACAGTTCTTCTGCACCCCAGTCTCCAACATCTGTTTTCTTTAACAGGCCTTCAGCATGCCAGTCTCCAAACTCTGCACTCTGTAACACGCCTTCTTTACCGCAGTCTCTAAACTCTTCTCTCTGAAATGATCATTCTGCACCTCAGTCTCCAACCTCTGCTCTCTGCAATAGTCCTTCTGCACCTCAGTCTCCAAACTCTGCTCTCTGTAAGATCCTTCTGCACCCCAGTCTTCAAACTCTGCTCTCTGTAACAGTCCTTCTGCACCCCAGTATCTAAACTCTGCTCTTTGTAACAAAACTTCTGTACCCCAGTCTCCAACCTCTGCTCTCTGTAACAGTCCTTCTATACCTCAGTCTCCAGACTCTGCTCTCTGTAACGATCCTTCCGCACCCCAGTCTCCAAACTCTGCTTTGTGTATCAGTCGTTCTGCAACCCAGTCTCCAAACTCTGCTCACTGTAACAGTCCTTGTGCACCCCAGTCACAAATCTATGCTCTCTTCAACATTTCTTCTGCACCCCAGTATCCAACCAATGCTCTCTGTAACTGTCCTTCTGCACCACAGTCTCCAACCTCTTCTCTCTTTAAGATCCCTCTGCACCTCAGTCTCCAATCTCTGCTCTCTGCAATGATACTTCCGCACCCCAGTCTTCAATCTCTGCTCTATGTAACAGTCCTTCTGCACCTCAATCTCTAACCTCTGCTCTCTGTAAAAATCTTTCTGCAACTCAATCTCCAACCTCTGCTCTCTGTAACAGTCCTTCTGCAACTCAGTATCCAACCTCTGCTCTCTGTAATGATCCTTCTGTACCTCAGTCTCCAAACAATTCTCTCTGTAGCAGGCCTTCTGCACTGCAGTCTCTAACCTCTGCTTTCTCTAAAAGTTCTTCTGCAACCCAGTCTTCAAGCTCTACTCTCTGTTACAGTCCTGCTGCACCCGAATCAAAACTCTGCACTCTGTAACAATCTTTCTGAACCCCAGTCTAAAAACTCTGCTCTCTTTAACAGTTCTTCTGAACCAGAATCTCCAAACTCTGCTCTCTGTAAAACTCCTTATGCAACCCAGTCTCCATCCTCTTCTGTCTTTAAGAATCCTTCTGCACCCCAGTCTCAAACCTCTGCTCTCTGTAACAGTTTTTTTTTTTTGCATCTCAGTCTCCAACATCTGCTCTCTGAAATGATCCTTCTTCTCCCCAGGCTCCACCCTCTGCTCTCTGCAATGGTCCTTCTGCACCCTAGTCTCTGAACTCTGCTCTTTATAACAGTCCTTCTGTACCGCAGTCTCCAAACTTTTCTCTCTGTAACGGTCCTTCTGCACCCCAATTGCCAAACTCTTCTTTCTATAATAGTGCTTCTGTACCTCAGACTCCAACTTATGCTCTCTGTAACAGTCCATCTGCACCTCAGTCTGAAATCTCTGCTCTCTGCCACGATCGTTCTGTACCCCAGTCTATGAACTGTGCTATCTGTAACAGTCTTTTTGCACCCTAGTCTCCAACCTCTGCTCTCTGTAAAACGCTTTCTGCACTCCAGTTTCCAAACTCTGCTCTCTGTATCAGGTCTTCTGCACTCCAGTCTCCAACGTCTTCTCTCTGCAACGATCTTTCTGCACCTCAGTTTCCAACCTCTACTCTCTGCAACAGTTATTCTGCACCCCAGTCTCCAACCTCTGCTCTCTGTAAGATTCTTCTGCACCTCAGTCTCCAACCTTTGCTCTCTGTATAAGTCCATATGCACCCCAGTCTCCAAACTCTGCTCTCTGTAACAATCTTAGGCACCTAAATTTCCAACTTCAACTCTCTGCATCAGTCCTTCTGCACCCCAGTCTCCAAACATTGTTCTCTGCAACAGTCCTTCTGCACCACAGTCTCCAAAGTCTGCTTTCTGTATCAGTTCTTCTGTACCCCAGTCTCCAACCTCTGCTCTCTGTAACAGTTCTTCTGCACCTCAGTCTACAACCTCTGCTCTCTGTAACAGTCCTTCTCCAACCTAGTCTCCAACCTCTAGTCTCTGCAACATTTCTTCTGGACCCAAGTCTCCAACCTGTTCTCTCTGTAACTGTCCTTCTGCACCCCAGTCTCCAACATCTGCTCTCTGTAAGTATCGTTCTCCACCATATTCTCCAAACTCTGCTCTCTTCATCGATCATTTCGCACCTCAGTCTCCAACCTCTGCTCTCTGCAACGATCCTTATGCACCCCATTCTTCAACCACTGGTCTCTTTAACAGTCCTTATGCAGCTCAGTCTCCAACCTATGCTCTCTGTAAGATACTTCTGCACACCAGTATACAACATCTGCTCTCTGCAATGATTTTTTAGAACCCCAGTCTCCAACCTCTGCTCCCTGTAACAGTCCTTCTGTAAAGCAGTTTCCAAACTCTGATCTCTGTAACGGTCCTTCTACACCCCAGTCTCCAACCTCTACTTTCTGTATTAGTCTTTCTGCACCACAGTCTCCAAACTCTGCTCTCTGTAACAGTTCTTCTGCACCTCAGTCTCCAAACTCTACACTCTGCAACAGTCCTCTGCACCCCAGTCTCCACCCTCTGCTCTCAGTAACAGTTCTTCTGCACCCGAATCTCCAAATTCTGCTCTCTGTAACACTCTTTCTCCACTCCAGTCTCCACCCTGTGATCTCTGTAACAATTTGTCTGGACATCAGTCTCCAACCTCTGCTCTATAAAACGTTCCTTCTGCTCCTCAGTCTCCAAACATTACTCTCTGTAAAAGTCCTTCTGCACCTCAGTCTCCAAACTCTGCTCTCCGTAAGATCCTTCTGCAATCAATTTTCCAAACTCTGCTCTCTGTAATAGTCCTTCTGCACCCCAATCTCAAAAGTTTACTCTCTGTAACAGGCCTTCTGCACCCCAGTACTATAACTCTGCTATCTTTAATAGGCCTTCTGCACCCAAGTCTTCAACCTCTGCTCTCTTCTGTGATCCTTCTGCACCCCAGGATCCAACATCTGCTCTCTGCAACAGTACTTCTGCACCTCAGTCTGAAAACTCTGCTCTCTGCAATAATCCATCTGCACCCCAGTCTCAAAGCTCTGTTCTCTATAACAGTCCTTCTGTAACTCAGTCTCCAATCACTGCTCTCTGCAACAGTCCTTCAACACCCAAGTCTCCACACTCTGATCGCCCCAACAGTCCTTCTTCACCCCAGTCTCCAAACTCTGTTCTCTACATCGGTACTTCTGCAACCCAGACTCCAACCTCTGCTCACTGTAACAGTCCTTCTGTACCACAGTCTCCAAACTCTGTTCTCTGTAAGGGTCCTTATGCACCCCAGTATCCAACCTGTGCTTTTGTATCAGTTGTTTGAACCACAGTCTCCAAATTCTGCCCTCTGTAACCATCTTTCTGCAACTCAGTCTGCAAACTCTGCTCGCTGCAACAGTCCTTCTTCACCCCAGTCTCCATTCTCTGTTCTCTGCAACAGTCCTTTTGCACCCCAGTCTACAAAATCTGCTCTTTTCAACAGTCATTCTGCACCCCAATCTCCAAACTTTGCTCTCTGTAACAGTCCTTTTGTACTGCATTCTCCAAACTCTACTCTCTGTAAGGGTACTTCTGCACCCCAATTTCCAACCTCTGCTTTCTGTGTCAGTCCTTCTGCAACCCAGTCTCCAACCTCTGCTCTGCGTAATTATCCTTCTGCACCTTAGTCTCCAACCTCAGCTCTCTGCTACAGTGCTTCTGAACCCTAATCTCCAACCTCTACTCTCTGCAACAGTCCTTGTACATCCCAGTCTACCAGTCTAAAACCTCTGCTCTCTGCATCAGTCCTTCTGCACCTCAGTCTCCAAACTCTGCTCTCTACAACGGTCCTTCTGCACCTCAGTCTCCAACTTCTACTCTCTGTAACAGTGCTTCTGCAACTCAGTCTCCATTCTCTGCTCTATGTAAGATCCTTCTACAACCCAGTCTTCAAACTCTCTGTAACAGTCCTTCATCACCCCAGTCTTCAAATTGTGCTCTCTGTAAAAGGCCTTCTGCACTTCAGTCTTCAACCTCTGCTCTCTGTATTAGTCCATCTGCACCCCAGTCTCTAACGTCTGCTTACTGCAACAGTCCTTGTACAACCCAGTCTACAACATCTGCTCTCTGCAACATTTCTTCTGTACCTCAGTCTGAAAACTCTGCTGTCTGCAATAATCCTTGTGCACCCCAGTCTCCAACCTGTGCTCTCTGTAACAGTCCTTCTGCACCTTAGTCTCCAACCTCTGCTTTCAGCAGCACTACTTCTGCATCTCAGTCTCCAACCTCTGCTCTCTGCAACATTTCTTCTGCTTCCCAGTATCAAACCTGTGCTCTCTGTAAAAGTCCGTCTGCACCCCACTGTCCAACCTCTGCTTTTTGTAACGATCCTTCTGCACCTCCATTCTCTGCAACAGTCCTTCTGAACCTCGGTCTCAAAACTCTGCTTTCTGCAACAGTCCTTCTTCACTCAAGTTTCCAACGTCTGCTCTCCGCAACATTCCTTATGCGCCTCAGTCTCCAACCTGTGCTCTCTGCAACGATCCTTCTGCACCCCAGTCTCAAACCTCTGCTCACTGCAACAGTCCTTGTGAACCCCAGCCTCCAACATATGCGTCCTGCAACAGTTCTTCTCTACTTCAGTCTGAGAACTCTGCTCTCTTCAACAGTCCATCTACACCCTAGTCTTCATACTCTGCTAGCCCCAACGATCCTTCTGCACCTCAGTCTCCAACATTTGTTCTCTACATAAGTTCTTCTGCACCCCAGTCTCCAACCTCGACTGTCTGTAACAGTCTTTCTGTACCGCCGTCTCCAACCTCTGTTCTCTGTAAGTGTCCTTATGCACCCCAGTATCCAAACTCCGCTTTCTGTATCAGTCGTTTTGCTCCACCATCTCTAAACTTTTCCCTCTCTAACAGTCCTTCTGCAACTCAGTCTGCAACCTCTGCTCTCTGCAACAGTCCTTCTGCACCACAGTATCCATCCTCTACTCTCTGCAACAGTCCTTTTGCATCCCAGTCTCCAACATCTGCTCTCTGCAACAGTCATTCTCCACCCCAGTCTCCAACCTCTGCTCTTTGTAACACTCCATCTGTACTGAATTCTCCAAACTCTCTTCTCCGTAAGGGTACTTCTGCACCCGAGTCTCCAACCTCTGCTTTCTGTATCAGTTCTTCTGCACCCCAGTCTCCAAACTGTGCTCTGAGTAACTGTACTTCTGCACATTAGTCTCCAAACTCTGCTCTCTGCTACACTTCTACTGGACCCCAATTTCCAAACTCTACTCTCTGAAACAGTCCTTCTCATCATAGTCTAAAACCTCTGCTCTCTGCAACAGTCCTTCTGCATGCCAATCTCCAACCTCTACTCTCAGCAACAGTCCTTCTGAACCTCAGTCTCCAAACTCTGCTCTCTGCAACATTCCTTCTTCACCCCAGTATCAAACCATTGTTCTCTGTAAAAGTCTGTCTGCACCCCAGTCTCCAACCTCTGCTCTCTGTAACGATCCTTCTGCACCTCAGTCTGGAACCTCCGCTCTCTGTAACAGTCCTTCTGCACCTCAGTCTCCAAACTCTTTTCTCTGTAAGATCCTTCTGAAACCCAGTCTCCAACATCTCCTCTCTGTAACAGTCTTTCTGCACCCCAGTCTTTAACCTCTGCTCTCTGCAACAGTCTTTCTGCACCTCAGTCTCCAACCTCTGCTTTCTGAAACAGTTCTTCTGCAAACAAATCTCCAACCTCTGCTCTCCGCAACATTCCTACTGCACCCAAGTCTCCAACCTGTGCTCTCTGTAAAAGTCCTTCTGCACCCAGTCTCGAACCTCTGCTCTTTGCAACGATTTTTCTGCACCTCAGTATCCAACCTCTGCTCTCTGCAACGATCCTTCTGCACACCAGTTTCAAAACTCTGCTAGCTGCAACAGTCCTTGTGAACCCCAGTCTCCAACATCTGCTTCCTGCAACAGTTCTTCTGTACCTCAGTCTGAAAACTCTGCTCTCTGCAATAATCCATCTGCACTCCAGTCTCCAATCTCTGCCTCTGTAACAGTCCTTCTGTACTTCAGTCTCCAATCACTGCTCTATGCAACAATCCTTCTGCACCCAAGTCTCCAACATCTGCTCTCTTCAAAAGTCCTTCTACACACTAGTCTCCATACTCTGCTCGCCTAAACGATCCTTCTGCACCTTAGACTCCAACATCTGTTCCCTACATCAGTCCTTTTTAAACTCAGTCTGCAATCTCTGGTCTCTGCAACAGTCCTTCTTCACCCCAGTCTCCATCTTCTGCTCTCTGCAGAAGTCCTTTTGCACCCCAGTGTCCAACATCTGCTCTCTTCAACAGTCATTTTCAAGCCCAGTCTCCAATCTCTGCTCTCTGTAGCAGTTCTTCTGTACTGCATTCTCCAACCTCTGCTCTCTCTAGGGGTACTTCTGCACCTGAGTCTCTAACCTCGGCTTTCTGTATCAGTCTTTATGCACCCAGTCACCAAACTCTGCTCTGTGTAACTGTACTTCTGCACCTTAGTCTCCAAGTCTGCTCTCTGCTATAGTCTTTCTGTACCCCAATCTCCGACCTCTACTCTCTGCAACAGTCCTTGTACATCCCAGTCTAAAACCTCTGCTCTGTGCAACAGTCGTTCTGCACCCCAGTCTCCAACATCTGCTCTCTGTAACAATCCTTTTGCACCTCAGTCTCAAACCTCTGCTCTCTGCAGCAGTCCTATTGCACCTCAGTCTCCAACGTCCACTCTCTGTAACAGTGCTTCTGCACCTCAGTCTCCAACCTCTGCTCTCTGTAAGATCCTTCTGCACCCCAGTCTCCAAACTCTGCTCTCTGTAACAGGCCTTCTGCACCCCAGTCTCCAACCTCTGCTCTCTGCAACGATCCTTCTGCACCCCAGTCTCATACCTGTGCTCGCTGTAACAGTCTTTGTGTAACCCAGTCTACAACATCTGCTCTCTGCAACAGTTCTTCTGTACCTCAGTCTTCAAAACTCTGCTCTCTGTAACAGTTTTTCTGCACATAGTCTCTAAACTCTGCTCTCTAACAGGCCTTTTGTACCCCAGTCTCCAAACTCTGCTCTCTGTAAGAGGCCTTCAGAACCTCAGTCTCAAACCTTTACTCTCTGCAACGATCATTCTGCACCCCATTCTCCAACCTCTGCTCTCTACAACAGCCCTTTTGCACCCCTAGTCTCCAATATCTGCTCTCTGTAAGATGTTTCTGCAAACCAGTCTCCAACCTCTGCTCGCTGTAACTGTCCTTCTGTACCGGATTCTCCAACAATTGCTCTCTAAAACTGTCCTTCTGCACCAAGTCTCCAACCTCTTCTTTCTCTATCAGTCCTTCTTTACCTCAGTCGCCAACTTCTGCTCAATGTAACAGTCTTTCTGCACCTCAGGCTCCAACCTCTGCTTTCTGCAACAATCCTTCTGCACCCAAGTCTTCAAATACTGCTCTCTGCAACATTCCTTCTGCACCCCAGTCTCCAACCTCTGCTCTCTGCAAAGATCATTCTGCACCTCATTCTCCAAACTCTGCTCTCTGCAAAGATCCTTCTGCACACCAGTCTCCAACCTCTGCTCTCTGAAACAGTCCTTCTGTACCTCAGTCTCCAATCTTTGCTCTATGAAACAGTCCTTCTGCACACAAGTCTACAACATCTGCTCTCTGAAACAGTCCTTCTACACCCCAGACTCCAACCTATGATCTCTGCAACAGTCCTTCTACACCCCCAATCTCTATACTCTGCTCGCCCCAACGATCCTTTGACACCCCAGTCTCCAAACTCTGCTCTCTGTAACAGTCCTTCTGTAGCTCAGTCTCCAACCTCATCTCTCTGTAAGACCCTATTGAAACCCAGTCTGCAAACTCTGTTCTCTGTAACAGTCCTTCTGCACCCCACTCTACAATGTCTGCTGTCTGTAACAGGCCTTGTGCAACCCAGTCTCCAAACTCTGCTCTCTGCAAGGATCCTTCTGAACCCAAGTCTCCAACATTTGCTCTCTACAACAGTTCTTCTGCACCTCAGTCTCGAAACTCTGCTCTCTGCAAGATCCTTCTGAACACCAGTCTCCAGCCGCTGCTCACTTTAACAATAATTCTGCACCTCAGTCTCCAACATCTGCTCTCTCCAACATTCTTCTGCAACCCAGTCTCCAACCTCTGCTCTCTGTAACAGTCCATCTGTACCGGATTCTCCAACCTCTACTTTCTGTAACGGGCCTTCTGCACCCCAGTCTCAGACATCTGCTTTCTCTATCAGTCCTTCTGCACCACAGTCTCCAAACTCTGCTCTCTGTAACAGTCCTTCTTTACCGGATTCTCCAACCTCTGCTTTTTGTAACGTTCCTTCCGCACCCCAGACTCCAACATCTGCTTTCTCTATCAGTCTTTCTGCACCTCAGTCTCTCACCTCTGCTTTCTGCAAGAGTCCTTCTGCACCCAAGTCTCCAAACTCTGCTCTCTGCAACATTACTTTTGCACCCCAGTCTCAAAACTCTGCTCTCTGTAATGATCCTTCTGCACCCCAGTCTCCAACCTCTTCTCTCGGTACCAGTCCTTCTTTACCGCAGTCTCCAACCTCTGTTCTTCATAAGGGTCTTTATGCACACCAGTATCCAACCTCTGCTTTCTGTATCAGTCGTTTTGCACCACAGTCTCCAAACTCTGCCATCTGTAAGAGTCCTTCCACAACTTAGTCTGCAACCTCTGCTCTCTGCAACAGTCCTTGTGTACCCCAGTCTCTATCCTATTCTCTCTGCAACATTGTTTCTGCACCCCAGTCTCCAACATCTGCTATCTGAAACAGTCATTCTCCACCCAAGTCTCCAAACTCTGCTCTCTGTAAGAGTCCTTCTGTACTGCATTCTCGAAACTCTGCTCTCTGTCAGGATACTTCTGCACCCGAATCTCCAAATTCTGCTTTCTTGTCAATCCTCCTGCACCCCAGTCTCCAAATACTGCTCTTTGTAACTGTCCTTCTGCACCTTAGTCTCCAATGTCTGCTCTCTACTACAATTTTTCTGGACCCCAGTCTCCATCACCTACTCTCTGCAACAGCCCTTCTGCAACCCAGTCTCCAACCTCTGCTTTTTGCAAGAGTCCATCTTTATTGGAGACTCCAACCTCTGCTCTCTGTAATGGTCCTCCTGTACCCCAGTCTTCAACCTCTGCTTTTTAAATAATTTCTTCTGCACCCCTGTCTCAATCCTCTGCTCTTTCTAACCGTCCTTCTGCACCTCAGTCTCCAACCTCTGCTCTCTGCGACAGTTCCTTCTGCACCCAAATCTCCAACTTCTGCTCTATGCACAAGTCCTTCTGCACCCCAGTATCCAACCTCTATCTCTGTAACAATCGTTCTGCGCCCCGGTCTTCAAATTCTGCTCTCTGCAGAAGTCCTTCTTTACCCCAGTCTCCAACCTCTGCTCTCTGTAATATGCTTCTTTACCCCAGTCTCCAAACTCTACTCTCTGTAACAGTTCTTCTGCACCGCAGTCTCCAAACTCTACTCTCTGTTACAATCCTTCTGCACCTCAGTCTCCAACCTCTGCTCTCTGCAATGGTCCTTCTGCAACCCTGTCTTAAACCTCTGTTCTTGCAACACTCTTTCGGCTCCCCAGTCTCCAATCTCTGCTCTCTGTAAAAGTCCTTTTGTACCCCAGTCTCCAATCTCTGCTCTGTGTAAAGGTCCTTCTGCACCCGAGTCTCCAACCTCTGCTCGCTGTAACAGTTCTTCTGTACCGCAGTCTCCAAACTCTGCTCTCTGTAACAATAATTCTGCACCTCAGTCTCCAACCTTTGCTCTCTGCAAAGGTGCTTCTGCGCCCTAGTCTCCAACCTCTGTTCTCTTCAACAGTCGTTCTGCACCCCAGACTCCAACCTCTGCTCTCTATAGCAGTCCTTCTGTACCTGAGTCTCCAACCTCTGCTCTCTTATCCGTCCTTCTGCACCCCAGTCTCCAACATCTGCTTTCTCTATAAGTCCTTCTGCACCCCAGTCTCCAACCTGTGCTCTCTTTAACAATCTTTCTGCACCTCAGTCTCCAACCTCTGCTTTCTGCAAGAGTCCTCCTGCACCCCCGTCTTCAACCTCTGCACACTGCAACATTTCTTCTGCACCAACGTCTCCTACCTGTTCTCTCTGTAAAAGTTCTTTTGCACTCCAGTCTCAAAACTCTGCTCTCTGTAATGATGCTTCTGCACCCCAGTCTCTAACCTCTGCTCTCTGCAATGATCTTTCTGCACCTCAGTCTCCAACTTCTACTGTCGACAACGATACTTTTGCACCCCAGTCTCAAACATCTACACTCTGTAACAGTCCTTCTACACCTCAGTCTCCAAACTCTGCTCTCTGCAACAGTCTTTTTTCACCCCAATCTCCAACATCCGCTCTCTTCAACAGTTCTTCTATACCCCAGTCTCCAACCTCTGTTCTCTTAAACAGTTCTTCTCCACCCCACTCTCCAACCTCTGCTCTCTGTAACCGTCCTTCTGCACCTCAGGCTCCAAACTCTGCTCTCTGAAAGAATCTTCTGCAACCCAGTCTTCAAACTTTGCTCTCAGTAACAGTTTTAATTCTCCCCAGTACCAAACTCTGCTCTCTTTAAGAGGCCTTCTGCACTGCAGTAACCAACCTCTGCTCTCTGCAACGATCCTTCTTCACATCAGTCTTTAACCTCTGCTCTCAGCAACGGTCCTTATGCACCCCAGTTTCCAAACTCTACTCTCCGCAACAGTCCTTCTGTACCCCAGTCCCCAAACTCAGCTCTTTGAAAGATCATTCTGCACCCAAGTCTCCAAACTCTACTCTCTGTAACATTCCTTCTGCACCCCAGTCTCCAACCTATGCTCTCTGTAACAAACCTTATGAACATTAGTCTTTATCCTCTGCTCTCAGCAACGGTCCTTAACACCCCCAGTCTCCAACTTCTGTACTAGGCAACAGTCCTTCTGCACCACAGTCTGCATCATCTGCTCTCTGTAAGAGTCCCTTCTGTATTGAAGTCTCCAACCTCTGCTCTCTGTAACGGTCCTTCTGCACCCCATTATCTCACCTCTGATTTCGGTATCAGTCCTTCTGCACCCCAGTCTCCAAACATTGCTCTCTGTAACATTCTTTCTGTACCTCAGTCTCCAATCTCTGCTCTCTGTATCAGTCCTTCTGCACCACAGTCTCCAACATCTGCTCTCTTAAACAGTCCTTCAGCAACTCAGTCTCCAACCTCTGCTCTCTGCAACAGTCCTTCTACACCCTAGTCTTCATACTCTTCTCGACCCAACGATCCTTCTGCACCCCAGTCTCCAACCTCTGTTCTCTACATCAGTTTTTCTGCACCCCAGTCTCCAACCTCTGCTCTCTGTAACAGTCCTCTGTACCGCCTTCTCCAACCTCTGTTCCCTCTAAGGGTCCTTATACACCCAAGTATCCAACCTCTGCTTTCTGTATAAGTCATTTTGCACCACTGTCACCAAACACTTCCCTATCTAACAGTCCTTCTGCAACTCAGTCTGCAACCTCTTCTCTCTGCAACAGTCCTTCTGCAACCCAGTCTCCATCCTCTGCTCTCTGCAACAGTCCTTTTGCACCCCAGTCTCCAAAATTTGCTCTCTGCAGCAGTCCTTCTCCACCCCAGTCTCCAAACTCTGCTCTCTATAACAGTCCTTCTGTCCTGCATTCTCCAACCTCTGCTCTCTGTAAGGGTACTTCTACACCCCAGTCTCCAACCTCTGCTTTCTGTATCAGTCCATCTGCACCCCAGTCTCCAACCTGTACTCTGTGTAACTGTCCCTCTGCACCTTACTCTCAAACCTCTGCTCTCTGTTACAGTCCTTATAGATCCCAGTCTCCAAACTCTGCTCTCTGTAACAATCCTCTGCACCTCAGTCTCCAACCTCTGGTCTCTGCAAGGGTTCTTCTGCACCTGAGTCTCCAAACTCTACTCTCTGTAACTGTGCTTGTACACCTCAGTCTCCAACCTCTGCTCTATGTAAGATCCTTCTGAAACCCAGTATCCAAACTCTGCTCTCTGTGACCGTTCTTCTGCACCTCACTCTCCAAACTCTGCTCTCTTTAAAAGACCTTCTGCACCCCAGTCTCCAACCACTGATCTCTGTAATGATCCTTCTGCACCCCAGTCTTGAACCTCTGCTCTCTGCAATGATCCTTCTGCACCTCAGTCTCCATCCTCTGCTCTCTGCAACGATACCTCTTCACACCAGTCTCCAAACTCTGCTTGCTGCAACAGTCCTTGTACACCCCATTCTCCAACATCTGCTCTCTGCAACAGTTCTTCTGTATTTCAGTCTGAAAACTCTGCTCTCTGCAATAATCCTTTTGAACCCAAGTCTTCAACCTCTGCTGTCTGTAACAGTTCTTCTGTACCTCAGTCTTCAACTTCTTCTTTTTATCAGTCCTGCACCCCTGTCTCCCATATCTGCTCTCTGTATCAGTCCTGCACCCCTGTCTCACATATCTGCTCTGTGTAACAGTCCTTCTTCACCTCAGTCTTCAACCTCTGCTCTGTGTAACAATCCTTCTGTACCCCAGTGTCCAAACTCTGCTCTCTGCAACGATCCTTCTGCATCCGAGTCTCCAACATCTCCTCTCTGTAACTGTTCTTCTGCACCCAAGTCTCCAACATCTGATCTCTGTAACAGTCCTTCTGCACCTGAGTCTGGAAACTCTGCTGTCTTCAACGATCCTTTTGCACCCCAGTCTCAAAACTCTGCTCTCTGTAACAGGCCTTCTGCACCCCAGTCTCCAAACACTGCTCTCTTTATCAGTTCTTTTTCACCCCAGTCGCAAACCTCTGCTCTTTGTTTCAGTCCTTCTTCATCACAGTCTCCTACATCTGCACTCTGCAACAGTCCTTCAGCACCTCAGATTCCAACTTCTGGTTTCTGCAACAGTTTTTCTACACCCCAGTCTCCAACCTCTGGTATCTGCAACAGTCCTTCTGCACCCCAGTCTCCAAACTCTCCTCTCTGTAACAATCTTTCTGTGCCTCAGTCTCCAACCTCTACTCTTTGTTACAGTCCCTCTGCACCTCACTCTCCAACATCTGCTCTCTGTAAGTTTCTTCTTCAACAGAGTCCCCAAACTCTGCTCTCTGTAACAGTCTTTCTGCATGCCTTCTAAATCTCTCCTCTCCGTAACAGGCCTTCTGCACCCCAGTCTCCAAAGTCTGTTCTCTATAACAATCCTTCTGCACCCCAGTCTCCAACCTCTTCTCTCTGTAACAGTCCTACTGCACCTCGGTCTACAATCTCTGCTCTCTGTAACATCCTTCTGCAACCTTTCTAAAAACTCTGCTCTCCGAAAGAGTCCTTCTGCACCTCAGTCTCCAAACTCTGTTCTTTGCAACACTCCTTCTGCACCCCAGTCGCCAAACTCTATTCTCTGTAACAGTCCTTCGGTACCGCAGTATCCAAACACTTCTCTCTGTAACGGTCCTTCTGCATCCCAGTCTCCAAACTCTGCTTTCTGTATCAGTCCTTCTGCACGCCAGTCTACAAACTCTGCTCTCTGTAACAGTCTTTCTGGACCTCATATCCAAACTCTGCTATCTGCAACAGTCCTTATGCACCCCAGTCTACAACCTCTGGTGTCTGCAAAATTCCTTCTTCACCGCAGTCTGCAACGTGTGCTCTGTGTAACAGTGCTTCTGCATCCCAACTCCAACTCTGCTCTCTGCAATGATCCTTCCATACCTCAGTCTTAAACCTCTGCTCTCTGCAACAGTCCTTCTGCACCCCAGTCTCCAAACTCTGTTCTCTGTAACAGTCTTTCTCCACCTTAGTCTTCAACCGCTGCTCTCTGAAGGAGTCCTTCTGCACCCCAGTCTCCAACATCTTCTCTCTAAACAGTCCTTCTGCACCCCAGTCTCCAACATCTGCTCTCTGCAACAATCCTTCTGCACCTCAGTGTCCAAACTGTGCTCTCTGAAACGATCCTTCTGAACCCCAGTCTACAACGTCTGCTCTCTGAAAGATCCTTCTGACCCCAGTTACCAAACACTGCTCTCTGTAATATTCCTTCTCCACGCCAGTATCCAAACTCTGCTTTCTGCAATGGTCGAACTGCACCCCAGTCTCCAACCTCTGTACTCTGCAACACTCCTTCTGCTCCCCAGTCTCCAAACTCTGCTCTCTGTAAAGGTCCTTTTGCAAGCCAGTCTCCAACCTCTGCTTTCTTTATCCGTCCTTCTGTGCCTCAGTCTCCAAACTCTGCTCTCTGCAAAAGTCCTCCTGCATCGCATTCTCCATCTTCTGCTCCCTGCAACAGTCCTTCTGAACAACAGTTTCGAACACCTGCTCTCTGAAAAAGTTTTTGGGTACTCTAGTCCCCAACCTCTTCTCTCTGCAACAGTCCTTCTGTACTGCAGTCTCCAAATTCTGCTCTCTGCAACAAGACTTCTACACCCTAGTCTCCAACATCTACTCTCTGCAAAACTCCTTCTGCACCTCAATCTGAAAATTTTTCTCTCTGCAACAATCCTTCTGCACCCCAGACTTCAAAATCTGCTCTCTGTAACAGTCCTTCTGCACCTCAGTTTCCAAACTCTGCTCAATGTAAGATCCTTCTGCAACACAGTCTCCAAAATTTGCTCCCCTTAAAAGTCCTTCTGCACCTCAGTCTCCAACCTCTGCTCTCTATAACAGTCGATCTACACCTCAGTCTGAAACCTCTTCTCTCTTCAGGATCCATCTGAATCCCAGTCTCCAGACACTGCTCTCTGTAACAGTCCTCCTGCACCTAAGTCTCCAAACTCTGCTGTTTGTAAGATACTTCTGCCACTCAGTCCCTAAATCTACTCTCTATAAAAGTCCTTCTGCATCACAGTCTTCAACCTCTGCTCTCTATAAAAGTCCTTCTGCATCACAGTCTTCAACCTCTGCTCTCTGTAACAGGCCTTGTGCACCCCAGTCTCCAACTTCTTCTCCCTACAACGATAATTCTACACCTCAGTCTCCAACATCTGCTCTCTGTAAGACCCTTCTGCAACCCAGTCTCCCAACTCTGCCCTCTCTAACAGACCTTCTGCACCCCTTCTTTGAACTCTCCTTTCCGTAACAGGCCTTCTGCACCCCAGTCTAAAATTCTGTTCTCTATAACAAGCCTTCTACACCCCAGTCTCCAACGTCTGCTCTCTGCAACAGTCCTTCTGCACCCCAGTCTCCAACCTGTGGTCTCTGCAACAGTACTTCTGCACCTCAGTCTTAAAACACTGTTCTCTGCTACGATCCTTTTGCACCTCAGTCTCTAACCTCTATTCTCTGTAACAGTCCTTCTGCACCTGGGTCCCCAACATCTGCTCTCTGTTAGATCCTTCTTCAACCCAGTCTCTAAACTCTGTGATCTGTACCAGTCCTTCTGAAGCCGTTCTCCACACTCTGCTCTCCATAACAGGCGTTCTGCACCCCAGTCTCCAACCTCTGCTCTCTGTAACACTCTTTTTGCACCTCGGTCTCCAACCTCTGCTCTCTGCAACAGTCCTTCTGAACCTCTGTCTCCAAATTCTGCTCTCTGCAACAGTCCTTCTTAACCCAAGTCTCCAACCTCTGCTCTCTGCAACAGTCCTTCTGCACCCCAGTCTTCAGGCTCTGCTCTGTGTAAAAGTCCTTCTGCACCCCAGTCTCCAACCTCTGCTCTCTGTAACAATTCTTCTGCACCCCAGTCTCCAACTTCTGGTCTCTGTAACAGTCCTTCTGCCCCATATACTCTAACCTCTGCTCTCTGTTACAGTCTTTATACACCGAAGTCTTTCAACTCTGCTCTCTATAATGGTCCCTCTGTACTCCAATTTTCAACCTCTGCTTTCTGTAACAGTCCTTCTGCACCTCAGTCTGAAACCTCTGCTCTCTACACTATCCTTCTGCACCGCAGTGTCCAAACACTGCTCTCTGTAACATTCCTCCTGCACCACAGTCACCAACCATTGCTCTCTGTAAGATCCTTCTGCAACAAAGTCTGCAAACTCTGCTTTTTCTAGCAGGCCTTATGCACCCCAGTCTTCAAAATCTTCCCTCTGAAACAGTCCTTCTGCATGCCAGTCTGAAACCTCTGCTCTTTGTAATGGTCCTTCTGCACCCCAGTCTTTAACCTCTGCTCTCTGCAACAGTCTTTGTGCAACCCAGTCTACAACATGTGCTCTCTGCAACAGTTATTCTGTACCTCAGTCTGAAAACTCTGCTCTCTGCAATAATCCTTCTGCACCCCAGTCTCCAACCTCTTCTCTTTGTAACGATCCTTCTGCACCTCAGTCTTGAAACTACACTCTATTTAACAGTCCTTCTGCACCTCAGTCTCCAAACTCTTTTCTCTGTGAGATCTTTCTGAAACTCAGTCTCTAAAGTCTGCCCTATGAAACAGTTCTTCTGCACCCCAGTCTTTAATCTGCTCTCTGCAACAATCCTTCTGCACCCCAGTCTCAAACCTCTGCTCTCTGTAACAATTCTTCTGCACCCCAGTTTCCAACATCTGCTCTCTGTAAGAGTCCTTCTGCCCCATATACTCCAACCTCTGCTCTCTGTTACAGTCTTTATACACCGAAGTCTCCAAACTCTGCTCTCTATAATGGTCCCTCTGTACTCCAATTTCCAACCTCTGCTTTCTGTAACAGTCCTTCTGCACCTCATTCCGAAACCTTTGCTCTCTACACTATCCTTTTGCACCGCAGTGTCCAAACACTGCTCTCTGTAACATTCCTCCTGCACCACAGTCACCAACCATTGCTCTCTGTAATATCCTTCTGCAACCCAGTCTCCAAACTCTGCTTTTTCTAGCAGACATTATGCACCCCAGTCTTCAAAATCTGCCCTCTGAAACAGTCCTCCTGCACGCCAGTCTGAAACCTCTGCTCTTTGTAACGGTCCTTCTACACCCCAGTCTCACACCTCTGTTTTCTGTATCATAATTCTTCACCCCAGTCTCAAACGTCTGCTCTGTGTAACAGTCCTGCTGCATCTCAGTCTCCAACTTCTGCTCTCTGCAACAGTCCTTCTGCACCCCAGTTTCCAACCTCTGCTTTCTGCAACATTCCTTCTGCACCCCAGTCTCCAACCTGTGCTCTCTTTAACAGTCCTTCTGCACCGCACTCTTCCACCTCTTCTCTATGTAACGATCCTTCTGCAGCCCAGTCTCCACCTCTGCTCTTTTCAAGGATTCTTCTGCAACTCAGTCTCCAACTTCTGCTCTCTTCAAAGATCTTTCCGAACCCGATTCTCCAAAACTCTGCTCTCTGTAACTGTTTTTCTGCACCTAAGACTCCAACCTTTTTTTTTGCAAACGTCCTTCTGCACCCTTGTCTACAACCTCTGCTTTCTGCAACTGTCTCACTGCACCCCAGTCTCCAAAGTCTCCTCTCCTTAACACTTTTTCTGCACCGCAGTCTCCAACCTCTGTTCTCTGTAAGGTCGTTCTGCACCCCAGTTTTCACACTCTGCTCTCTGTAACATTCCTTCTCCCAACTCAGTCTAAAACCTCTGCTTTCTTCAACGGTCCTGCTGCAACTCAGTCTCCAACATCTGTTCTCTACATCAGTTCTTCTGCACCCCAGTCTCCAACCTCTGCTCTCTGTAACAGTCCTTCTGCACCCCAGTCTCAAACCTCTTTTTTCTTTATAAGTTTTTCAGAACCATGGTTTCCAACCTCTGCTCTCTGTAACAGTACTTTTGCACCTCTGTCGCAAACCTCTGAACTCTGCAACCTTACTTTTGCACCCCATTCTCTAACCTCTGCTCTCTGTAAAAGTCCTTCTTCACCCAATTCTCTAACCTCTGCTCTATGAAACAGTTCTTCTGAACCCCAGTCTCCAACATTTGCACTCTGAAACAGTTCTTCTATAAACCATTCTCCAACATCTGCTCTCTGTAACAGTCCTCGTGTATTGCAGTCTCCGAACTCTGCTCTCTGCAACAGTCTTAATGAACCCCAGTCTCCAACCTCTGCTTTCTGTATCAGTCCTTCTAAACCCCAGTCTCCAAACTCTGCTCTCTGTAACAGTCCTTATGCACCTCAGTCTCCAAATTCTGCTCTCTGCAACAGTCCTTCTGCACCCAAGTCTCCAACACCTTCTCCCTGCAACAGTCCTTCTTCACCCTATTCTCCAACCTCTGCTATCTGAAACAGTCCTTCTACACCCCAGTCTCCAACCTCTGCTCTCTGTAACAATCATTCTGCACCTCTGTCTCCACCTCTGCTCTCTGAAATTTACCTTCTGCACCTCAGTCTTCAACATCTGCTCTATGTATGATTCTTCTGCAACCCAGTCTCCAAACTCTGCCCTCTGTAATAGTCGTTCTGCATCCCTTCACCAAACTCTGCTCTCTGTAACAGGTCTTCTGCACCGCAGTCCCCAAACTCTGTTCTCTGTAACAGTCATTCTTCCCCCCAATCTCAAACCTCTGGTCTCTACAAAGATGCTTCTGCACCCCAGTCTCCAACCTCTGTAATCTCCAACAGTCCTTCTTCATCGCAGTCTAAAAACTCGGTTCTCTGCAACGATCCTTCTGCATCCCAGTCTCTAAACTCTGCTCTCTGTAACAGTCCTGTTCCACATCAGTCTTCAACCACTGCTCTCTGTAAGATCCTGCTGCAACCCTGTCTTCAAACTCTGCTGTCTGTAACAGTCCTTCTGCACCCCAGTCTCCAACCTCTGCTCTCTGTAACAGTCCTTCTGCAACTCAGTCTCCAAACTCTGTTCTCTGTAACATTCTTTCTCTACCCCGTCTCCAACCTCTGCTCTCTGCAATGGTCCTTCTGCACGATAATCTCCAACCTCTGTTCTCGGCAACAGTCCTTCTGCACCCCAGTCTACAAACTCTGCTTTGGATATCATTTCTTCTGAACCTCAGTGTCCACCCTCTGCTTTATGTAAGATCTTTCTGCAACCCAGTCTCCAAACTCTGCTCTCTGTAACAGTCCTTCTGCACCCCAGTCTCAAACCTCTGCTATGTGCAACAGTTCGTCTGCACCGCAGGCTTCATCCTCTGAACTCTGAAATATCCTTCTGCACCCCAGTCTCCAAACTCTGATCTCTGTAACAGTCCTTCTTCACCCCAATCTCCAACCTCTGCTAACTGTAACAATCCTTCTGCACCTCAGTCTCCAACCTCTGCTTTCTGCAAAAATTCTTCTTAACCCCAGTCTCTAACCATTGCTCTCAGTAACATTTCTTCTGCACCTCAGTATCCAACCTCTGCTCTATGTAAGATCCTTCTGCCACCCAGTCTCCAAACTCTGCTCTCTGTAACAGTCCTTTTGCACCCCAGTCTCCAACCTCTGCTCTGTGCAACAGTTCGTCTGCTCCCGAGTCTCCAAACTCTGCTCTCTGTATGATACTTCTGAACCATAATCTCAAAACTCTGATCTCTGTAACAGTTCTTCTTCACCCCAGTCTCCAACTTCTGCTCCCTGCAACAATCTTTCTGCACCCAAGTCTCCAACTTCTGCTCTCTGAAACACTTCTTCTGCACCCAAGTCTTTAACATCTACTCTCTGAAACAGTCCTTCTGCTTCCCATTCTCCAACCTCTGCTCTTTGCAACAGTCCTTCTGTACCCTGGTCTCCAACCTCTGCTCTTTGTAACAGTCCTTATGTACTGCAGTCTCCAACCTCTGCTGTCTGTAAGGTTCATTCTGGACCCAAGTCTCCAACCTCTGCTTTCTGTATCAGTCCTTCTGCACTCCAGTCTCCAACCTCTGCTCTCTGTAACAGTCCTTCTGCACCACAGTCTCCAAACTGTGCACTCTGCAACAATCTATCTACACTCCAGTCTTCAACCTCTGCTCTGTGTAACAGTCCTTCTGCAACCCAGTTTCCAATCTCTGATCTCTGCAATGATCCTTCTGCATCCCAGTCTCCAACATCTGCTCTCTGCAACCGTCCTTCTGCACCCAAGTCTCCAAACTCTCCTCTCTACAATGAACCTTCTGCACAAAAGTCTTCAACCTCTGCTCTCTGAAATAATCCTACTGCACCCCGTTCGCCAAACTCTTCTCTCTGTAACAATCTTCCTGCACCGCAGTCTCCAAACTCTATTCTACATAATATTCTTCTGAAAACCAGTCTCCAAACTCTGCTTTTTGTAACAGCCCTTCTGTACCCAGTCTCCAACCTCTGCTCTCTGTAACTGGCCTTCTGCACACAGTCTCCAAACTCTTCTCTCTATATCAGTCCTTCTTCACCCCAGTCTCCAAACTCTCCACTTTTTAACATTCTTTCTGCATCTCAGTCTCCTACCACTGCTCTCTGCAACAGTTCTTCTGCACACCAGTCTCCAACATCTGCACTCTGAAACAGTTCTTCTCCACTACAGTCTCCAACATCTGCTCTCTAAACGTTCTCCTGTAGTGCAGTCTCCAAACTCTGCTCTTTGTAATGGTCCTTCTGCACCTCAGTTTCCAACCTCTTATTTCTTTCTCAGTCGTTCTGCACCCCAGTCTCCAACCTCTGCTATCTGCAACAGTCCTTCTGCAACGCAGTCTCCAAATTCTACTCTCTGCAAAAGTCCTTCTGCACCCAAGTCTCCAACACCTGCTCTCTGCAACAGTCTTTCTGCACCCCAGTCTCCAATCTCTGGTCACTTTAACAGTCCTTCTGCACCTCCGTCTTCAAATTCTGCTCTCTGTTACAGTACTTCTGCACCTCAGTCTTAAAACTCTGCTCTCTGCACGATCCTTCTGCACCCCAGTCTCCAACCACTGCTCTCTGTAACTGTCGTCCTGCACCTCAGTCACCCACTTTTGCTCTCTGTAAGATCCTTCTGCAACCCAGCCTCAAAACTCTGCTCTCTATAACAGTCCTTCTGTAACCCAGTCTCCAACCTCTGCTCTCTGTAGCAGGCCTTTGAACCCCAGTCTCCAAACTCTGCTCTCTGAAACAGTTCTTCTGCACGCCAGTCTCCAACCTCTGCTCTCTGTAATGGTCCTTCTGCACCCCAGTCTCCCACCTCAGCTTTCTGTATCATAATTCTTCACCCAAGTCTCCAAAGTCTTCTCTGTGTAACAGTTTTTCTGTGTCTCAGTCTTCAAACTCTGCTCTCTCCACAGTTCTTCTGCACCCCAGTCTCCAACCTCTGCTTTCTGCCACATTGCTTCTGCACCTTAGTATTCAACCTGTTCTCTCTGTAACAGTTCTTCTGCACCCAAGTCTCCTACATCTGCTCTCTGTAACGATCCTTTTTCAGCCCAGTCTCTACCTCTGCTCTCTGCAATGATTGTTCTGCAACTTCAGTATTCAACATCTGCTCTCTTCAATGATCCTTCTGCACCTCACTCTCCAACCTTTGCTCTCTGTAACAGTTTTTCTGCACCTCAGTCTCCAACCTCTGCTCTCTGCAACCATCCTTCTGCACCCCAGTTTCCAACCTCTGCTCTCTACAAGATCCTTCTTCACCCTAGTCCCCATTATCTCCTCTCCTTAACAGTCCTTCTGCAAATCAGTCTCCAAACTCTGTTCTTTGTAAGGTACTTCTGCACCCCAGTTTCCAAACTCTAATCTCTATAACATTCCTTCTCCAACCCAGTCTCCAACTACTGCTTTCTTCAATGCTCCTGCTGCAACCCAGTCTCCAAACTCTGTTCTCTGAAACAGTCTTTCTGCTTTCCAATTTCCTATCTCTACTTGCTGTAACAGTCCTTCTGTACCGCAGTCTCCAACTTCTGCACTCTGTAATGGTCTTTCTGCACCCTAGTCTCCAACCTCTGCTTTCTGTATCAGTCCTTTTGCACCACAGTCTCCTAACTCTGCTCTCTGTTACAGTCCTTCTGCACCTCAGTCTCCAAACTCTGCTTTCTGTAAGATCCTTCTGCAACCAAGTCTCCATACTCGCCTCTCCATAACAATCCTTCTGGACACCAGTCTCCAACCTCTGCTCTCTGCAACGATTTTTCTTCACCCCAGTCTCCTACCTCTGCTCTCTGCAACAGTCATTCTGCACCCCAGTCTTCAAAATCAACTTTCTGCCACAGTCCTTCTGCACTTCAGTCTGAAATCACTGTTCTCTGCAATGACCGCCCTGCACCCCAGTCTCCTTCCTCTGCTCTCTCTAACAGTCCTTGTGAACCTCAGTCTCCTAACTCTGCTCTCGGTAAGATCCTTCTGCAACAAAGTCTCCAAACTATGCTCTCTGTATCAGTCCTTCTGCAAAACAGTCTCAAACCTCTGCTCTTTTGAACAGGCCTTCTGCACCCCAGTCTCCAACCTCTGCTCTCTGTAACAGGCCTTCTGCACCCCAGTCTCCATCCTCTGCTCTCTGTAACAGTCTTTCTAAACCCCAGTGTAAAAACTCTGCTTTCTGCAATAGTCCTTCTGCACCCCAGTCTTCAATTTCTGTTCTCTGTAACAATCCTTCTGCACCTAAGTTCCCAAACTCTGACCTCTGCAATGGTCCTTCTGCACCCCAGCCTCTAACCTCTGTTGTCTGCAACCATCCTTCTGCACCCTTGCCTCCAACATCTGCTCTCTGAAAAAGTCTTTCTAAACCCCAGTCTCCAATATCTGCTCTCTGCAACAGTCCTTCTGCACCTCAGTCTGAAAACTATGCTCTCTGCAATGATCCTTGTGCACCCCAGTCTCCAAATTCTGCTTTGTGTAACAGTCCTTATGTACCTCAGTCTCCAACTTCTGCTCTCTGCAACAGTTCTTCTGCACCCCAGACTTTAACATCTACTCTCTGAAAGAGTCCTTCTACACCCCTTTCCAAATGCAAAGAATGAGACCTGAACTATTTCTTACCCTACAAAAAATCAACTCAAAATGCATTAAAGACCCAGGCACTAGACCAGAAATTATGCAGTTTCTAGGAAAAAACAAAGTCAATAGTCCAACCTACAGGCAGAGGCAATGACTTTCTCAATAGGATGCCAATTCTCAGGAGATAACACCAAAAGTTATCTAATAGGATGGCATCAAATTAAGAAGGTTCTGCACAGCAAAGGAGACAATTAGAATATGAAGACAGAACCTATGGAAAGGGAGAAAATATTTATGAGGTGCTCTTCTAAAAGAGGATTAATATTCAGAATATTAATAAAGAACTCAAAAAACTTATCATCAAACCCACAATTATTAAATAACCCAATTATCAAATAAACCAATTACCAAATGGGAAACAAAATGTACTAAACAGACACGTCTTAGAAGAAAATATTTGAGTGGCCACAAATATATGAAAATACTTGCAAGTCAAGACTACCCTGAGATTTCATCTCACTTAAGTGACAAAGGCAACCACCAAGAATACAAACAGAAATGAGTGTGACAAGGAGAGAATTGGAGAGAAAGGAGCACTCTCACCCTGTAGGTGGGCATGTAAATCAGCACAACCACCACGGAAATCGGGATGGAGGCTCCTTAGGAGTAGCCATGGACCACCCTGCAACCCAGCTCTACCTCTGCTTGGTATTTGTCACAGCGGATCGAAGTCATCATACTATAATGACACATATATGCCCATGAACCAGCCGAGGTGACATCAGTGGACGAATGGATAAAGAACATCTGGTATATGCACACTGGAAGTTTATTCAGCCATAAAAAAGAACAAAATTATGTCATGCTGAAAGATGGATGGTTCTTCAGAACATTAAGGGAAATAAGCAACTCAGAAAGTTAAGGGCTGTATGTTTTTCCTCTGTTAAAGCTAGAGGGGGAAAAGGAAGGAAAGTTGGGAAGAGAGTCTCATCATGAAAGTTGAAGGAAGATCAGTAGAGTCAAGGCACCAGGGGAGGAGGTGAGGAAAAGGGAAATATTGGAATGATATTGGCCAAAGTTCACGGTTATTTTGTGTGCATGTTCAAATATGTTTCAGCAAATCCCACCATTATGGACCACTACAATGCACCAATGAAGTGTGAGAAGACGAGTTTCACATTACATGAGACAGGCACTATACTAGGAGGGTGCCCATTTTTTCCCATCTATAAATACCAAGATCATTTACCACTGTCGAAAATCTCTACAGATTCAAATGTTCTGATCACTGCTTCACCACATGGCCTCTTCTACATCAGGGTCCCCTTATTCTCACTGAAATCAGGGAGCCCATTTCAACGATGCCATCTGTTAATGTCTTCCCAGGCTGCCAAGGACAGCGCCTGCGGGTTTCACAAGGATCTGGTGCTGCCTTCTGAACGCATGTCCACGAGGCCTTGGCGAAGGCTGGTGCTCCAGGCCCTCCTCCAGATCCAGCTGTGAGGACAGGGAAGGGGTCACATAACACGCCATCTAACACCTTATTTATTTCTGATCACCATCCTCTCCATTATTCCAGGATCATATTGGTCATTGAACTTAAGCAAACACTGAGTCCAGATTTCAGTCCATCAACCAAAGAGAGTCTAATACCACTCCCCGTGGCTCAGGAAAATCCTTGGCCCTAACATTTCTGGTGATTACGTCCCTGTGACTGCATTCAAGATGATCTAGCAATATGTCCTGACTTCTTTTGTCTAGAAGACTCAAACAAATTCTCTTATATATTCTTAAGGCTCCTATTAACAAAATACAGTAAAATATTTAACTTTTATTTTGGTGTGACCCTTATACTTTCCTGGGCTATATTTTATACTCTTACCTGAGGCGTTCTAGGATCAGACCCCAATTAAGAGTCTGGTGAAAATGTGGGATGATGGATGATCATCTTAAAGACAATTGGGTTGGGGATGTGGCTCAAACAGTAGTGTGCTTGCCTGGCACGCGTACAGCTTGAGTTTGATCCTCAGCACCACATACCAACAAAAATGTTGTGTCCACCGAGAACTAGAAAATGAATATTAAATATTCTCTCTCTCTCTCTCTCTCTCTCTCTCTCTCTCTCTCTCTCTCCCTATCTCTATCTCTCCCCCCTCTCCTCTCCTCTCCTATCTCACTCTCTCTTAAAAAAAAAAAAGACAACTGCCCAGGTAGAGTCACCATAGGGTCTTCAATTTAGGGAAAGCAGGTCTCCTCGGGGGAGGAGGGGCTGCTTCTGACAGCAAAGAGGGTTAATGGACATTTCAGGGTTCAAGGCTCTGAGATTTGTCTAATTCCACTGGTATTTTGCCATTCTAATTAAGAGGGTCTCAATCATTCTCCCATTAATGTCCTAATTGACATAAGAGAGACCTGGAGAAATTGTGGATTTATAATTTTCTTTGTACTTCTGCAATTTGGAGAATTGGATGTTTTATTCTGATATTAACCTTTATCAGTTTCCAGAGAGAAAATATTTCTGATGATCTGAACCTGACTTGAAGGAGGAATATAATGCTTGAACCTATCATTTTCTTTCTGTAAGTCTCCCACTCCAGTCAGTAACAGCAGTCTGTAGTCAAGTTGTAATGTTCATTGCCACCCTGAAGGTCGATGGTGTTATTCCAAAGCTCAGTTTTACATAGACATTTGATTTCAGGCCACGATAACTTAAAGTCTCTATTGGGTCATTGCACACCAGGAATTATCAGGTCTCTGTTCCCATGGGCTGTGACATCATCAACATATTCAATTCTCTCAGGTCAGACATCCAACCTACCTCCTCAGATCTGTTATCTAGAACCATCTCTGATACAAACAACTATTGTGGTCAGTGCCACCGTGGTCAGGTAGAGATGAAGAACGACTCTTGATGTCTTAGGGTAGAGGAAGTTGACACATAAAAAAGTTATAAAATGGTTGAAAGATCTGGAAGAAAAAAGGAAAATAGGGCAGGTGACACCACCCTATATATGGAAACCCTAACATCCCTGGAAAGAGATGCTCATTCCACGCTACTGTGACCCTCATTCAGAAACAGCTGTCTAGGAGCCTGCACACACTGCTCCTGGCACCAAGGAGATTAGTTCCTGCCTCTAAAGGGCTGGTTTTCTGCTGCTGCTATGGGATCCAAAAGAACCCGCTTTCTTCCTTTCCTTTCATCCTCTCTGCCTAGTGTTTGGCTGATCTTGACAGAACCTTCTAAAATGGAGGCCTGCAAGCAGGGGAGTGTGGGAAATGAGGTTCTCGTACTTTATTTCCCTCTGGTGTGGGGAGAATACAGACTGACAGAGATGGTGCTGAACATGCACACAAGGTTTCTAACACACTTGAACCTGAAAGTGGGAAAAGGGTGTTTGTGAAAAGAGAGGAGAGAAAGGAGTCTCAGAGATTTTAAAAGCGGGAGTTGGAGTTGAAGCTTCAGATACAGACTCTCTAACCAGGTGCCTACAAGTCCCTGGGAGGCATCTTTTTCAAATGACTGTATACTCCAGTTTGAAGATTGGTCTAGACTTTGATCATGCAAAGGGATGCACACCATCCAGCCAGCTTCCTCAGGGCACTCTGGACCTCGTTGCTTCTCAGGCTGTGAATGACGGGGCTCAAAAGGGGGATCACCACACAGAAGAGCACAGAGACCAGGGTGTCCATGTCCAGCCTTCTCTGGGCCTGTCATAGTGGAAGTTGACTGTTCCACAGAAGACCACCACGGCAGTGAGGGGGGACGCACAGGTGGAGAAGGCCTTACTCCTGCCCTGGGCAGAGGGAATCCCCAGGATGGCCGCCATGATGAGTGCATAGGAGCCTGCAGTGAAAAGGCAGGGGCTCAGGCCCATGGTGGCAATGACAATGTGGAGCGCAGACACGTTGACAGAGGTGTCTGAGCAATGGGGTGTCAGAGAGAAAGTGGCATAACTGGTGGGGCCCACACAGAGTGAGAGTGATGGCCAGCACTGTGTGTGTGACCAAATTCACTAGCCCACACAGCCAGGACCCAGTCACCAGGCCAACACAGACCTTCACACTCATGATGACTGGGTACTGAGGAAGACGGCAGGTGGCCACACAGCAATCATACTGGCCACACAGCCAGTAAGACGCCTTCTGTGCCAGCACTTGTCACCAAGAAGAAGATCTTGGAAAGGGAGCCCTCATAAGAAATTTCCTTCTTCTCCCAGAAGAAGTTCACCAGCAGTACTGGGAGGGTGGTGGATCTGTAGCAGACGTCCAAGAAGCTCAAATTGCTGAGGAAAAAGTACACTGGAGTGTGGAGAGCAGGACTGACCCTGGTGGCCACTATTATGAGCATGTTCCCCAGGAGAGTGGTTAGGTAAATGACCAGAAAGAGCAGAAAGAACCAGCCCTGTACGTTGGAGTGGTTGGAAAATCCCAAGGAGATGAATTCAGTGACAAATGATTGATTGCTCATTTCCAATGGTATAATAACTACAAAACAGAGAAAAAGAGACCATATCGAGAATGGACTGAGAGCACCCCAAACAGGCTTGTTAATCTGCAGCAACATGGCAAATAATATTATATACAGAGATGCCTGGACTCTGGAAAGAGACGTATAGGAGTGACTTTAGAGAGAGCATAACTTCTCACAGACTTTTGCATGGGTGCTCTTTTGTAAGAATAATTGGAGACTTGGTCAAAATGCACAACCAGCTATCAACCCTGTGTCTCATTGAATCTGCAGTATCTCCCTCCTAACACTGTGCATCACTGTGATGAATTCTTTTTTGTATATCTGTTATTTCAAGTAATAAGTTTTCATTGTGGAAAAATGAGGAAAATGCAGAAAGTTATTCAGAAGAATAGAACAGGTCACAAAATCAAAGCTCTCTTTGCATTCATCCCATTCTACTTCTATCTATCTTTAAAATATCCACAGCAATATTTCCCAATATTGTTGTACTCTATTTAGTTGTTTGCCTTGTAATCTTAATTTCCTAACATGAAATTAAGTTAATATCTCCCTTTTTATTGAACATAGAAACCTTCCATTCCATTTACTATCATAATATTGGAATAGAAGCTTTCATACATGTGTATCTGTGATCATCTCTGATTATTTCTTAAAAGTAAAATTATAAGTCACCTGCTTTTAAATACATTGATCTATTTTTTTCAGTAGAAACTTTTATTTTTTTAAGTTTTATAGGATACAAGAAATTTTGACAAATGATATATACTTAGGTATTTTTCTTCTTTTGTATTATAAGATTTACCTCACCAAACATTACATTTCCTGAAAAAAATTATTGATACAATTACTGATTTTCTATCATGTTACCCATGCTAATCCGTGATCCATTGTTTTGAACTAAAATTTCTGTTTCTTTTTCAATCTTAAATGAAAAATATTATAGGAAAACAGTAGGTTCTTGGTTTAGATAGATGTGGATTGAAATTCATCTGTTGTTTACTAGATGTTGTTGGTAAAAAAGTAAGCTCATCTCTATTCCTCAGTTTGTTCCTTGCTTAGGATATTAATGATGTCTATTTCACAACTGCTGAAAAAAGTTTTGAGATAATATAAGCTATGTGTCTGGCACATTACATTTACTCAATGCCGTTTATCAAGTTAGAAAATGTCTATCCATTTTTTACTAGTAGTTTTTTTTTTTGGTGTATGTGTGCTGGGTTTTGAATTCAGAGCCTTATGCATACTAAGCATGCACTCTACCACTGGACTTAGCCCCTAGTTTCATTTAGTTATAGTTTTTTTATCATAAATAGATATTGAATTTTCTTGTTTTCTCTGCATCTATTGAAATGATATATATTTTTTCTTATTTAGTCTGTTACTATGGAAATTCGGTTGATTGAATTTTTGAATATTGAACCAGACTTGCATTCTGGGATTGATCTCAATTGACTGTGATGTTATCCTTATTCTATATGGCTTAGTTGAGTTTGTTAATATTGTTCCCTGCTTGCTTTGGTGTATTCTATTTTCGCTGTTCTCCAGAGATAATCTATTTCTTGAAGAATTCTCAGCTGTATTCTACTGTTATTTTCAGTCAATGCATGTTAGTGGACTATTGGGAAACAGAGAAGGGATTTCTGATGTTTCCAGGAAGCCCTGCCTTAGGTACTGTAAACTCAGTCACAGAAATATGGCCTTCACAGTGACCCACTTTCTAGCAATATGGCTGAGCCTAGTTCTTATTTCTCCTGAGGTTAGACATTTCGGCCTGTTCATTCCATAGCTGCAAAGGTTTTCCATTGAGTGTCCTAATGTAACAGTTTCTGTTACTCTTTCCCCTGAAGATTACAGCTTTTGTTCTATGCAAAAAATCAGGAAATGTGTCTGGGAGGAGTTTTCGCTGCTGTTGCTGCTCTTTGTCTCTCCACCTATCCAAGAATTGATACCATTAAAGACACTTTCTCAGAATACTTCCCTATCTTCCTGGGAGCATTTGGTGGAATCCATGGAGAAAAAGAAAAAAATACAAAGATCTTTTGTCTATAGCCCTCTGGGTCTTTATGCTCTTAAACCAGTCTATATTTATTCTTTAGCAATCCATTAACTATTTTTTATTTGAGTTTTTTTATAAATAAACTCCTATGTATCTAGTGGGTTCTCCCATATTTAAAAAAATGCCTGGATTATTTTGGTTGCTTATCTCTCCCCAGACTTCGGTTAGTTGTTTGCCTTATAATCTCCATCCCTAATAAAGTCAAGGAAAGTCATTAATTTGCATTTTCTTCTGCTCTTTTTGGTTTTTATAATGATGAAAACAACATGCTTTCTAGCTATTTCGATAGATACTCAAGGTCTATACACTTACTTTTCAAAAATATTTAGTAATTTCTAATTTAGTTAAATATGTGGTTATTCTATTCAAAACAATCCCATTCCTAGCATATTTCCAAGGAAATTAATGCACAGTTCACAAAAATTCTTGTGTAAAAATTCATAATAACTCAAATAAATATTATGCCTTCAGCAGAAGGACAGAAGACAAATCACGGTTTATCATGCAGTGGAATAATTGAGTTACTTTAGAAACACAAATACTGGAACATTAATAACATTGACAAATCTAACAAAAAATTTCTGGGTGAAAGAAGCCAGATACAAAATATATACTGTATGTTTCCTTTAAATAAAGAAATAAAGTTCAAAAATTAGCAAAACAGCTATAATGGTCAAGTAATATTGGTGGTCTTTTTTTTTTTTTTGGAGCTCAGGGGTGATATCAGTTGAAGCATTAAGGAATTTTCTAAAGTGATGGAAATGTTTTATATCCTGATTTTTGGTAGTTCATATATATGTAAAATATTATAAACCTGTACACTTTAAATCTGTGCATTCTTCGAGTACAAATTATAGTTCAATTTTTAAAAATAGCCTTATTTTAAAAATAAGTAATTAATGGGGAAGAGTGGTACCTGCCTGTAATCCCTGGTTCCTGGGAGACTAAGGCAGGAGGATCATAAATTTGAAACTCTGCAAGACCCCCCGCCCCAAATAATTGAAAGGGCTGGGGATATAGCTTCATGGTAGAGTGCCACTGGGTTCAATCCCAAGTACTGCAGTAAGTAAGTAAGTAAGTAAGTAAGAAAGAAAGTAAAGTGATAAATAGAAGCATTTTTTCAAGATGATTTTTAACTCACGATTGTTTGGAACCACATCTAAATATTTTTTTAGGTCTCTAAGATGTTAAGTATTTTCTTTCATTTTTTGCATTTCTCTATTTCTTTTTTACCACAATGATAGTCCAGGATGTGTCACATTTTACAAGTGACATCAGTTGTTTCCTGATCACGATCTTTTTGAAGCAGTGAATGTGATTGGTGGGTGCATTCCGTCTGTATCACAGATACAAAGCCTTGCTCACCATGATGGATGGGAATGTGCATGTGTGTGTGTGTGTGTGTGTGTGTGTGTGTGTGTGTGTGTGTGTGTGTTATTGGTTGTGGGATTGGTCTTGACTGAGAACACTGTCTTATAGTTTGTGGGATGGCAAGTTGGCATCTCAGGCAACATTGATGGCAGAAATCTCAAAGAATATAGCAAAAATCTGCCATCTAAAGCTCAGCAAGCTCAGAACACCTGGTTATCCTAATTTCTATAAATGGAAAGACCCTCACTATTGAGCTTCTATGAGAGCTGCATCACACTGGGGTGGGAGGAGGGAACCTATTTCCATAGAATGTACCCTGTTTCTATAGAGACTCCAGCTAGGATTCAAGGGGCTGGTGGGATAGTACCAGTGGATGCTGCCAAGACCTGGGTCATTCTGAAGAGCCTGCTACTTTAGAAGAGGTGGCAGAGTATCAGCCTATGGGGCCGGGACTAGTGAAGTTGTGTCAGGCCTAATTTCTAAGCAAGGTACTTGGCAATAGAAACCTCGGAAAACGTCCCACCCCCCACCATGCCATGGGTGAGAGAGCCCAGGTGTGTCTCTGGTAGCCAGGCTTGGGTATGAGCATGGATATCAATGATTGCAGAGTATCAGCAATAGGGGACCATAAATCTCTTTCAGGTGAGTGCAGACTGAAAACAGGGACATCTGGAGGAAGATAGACTGGGTTTTAGAAAATCATCAGATCTCTAGGTCTAGAACACGCAGATAGACCCACTCATGGAATTGTGCATGTGAGTCCAAGGAGCAGGGGTTCATAACTGTGAAACCTGGTTCCCCAGGTTTTAGACACACCTGTTTAGTTCAAAAGAGTGATCTGAGTGCTAAAACAAGATAAAAATGAAGTGGTCTGTATCTGAAGACGTGCTGTGTTAAAGGTGGGAGAAAATCTCTGAAGCCCTCATGGAGAAGGATATGGAGAACTTTAAAGTCCTAGTTAAATAGGACACGGTAAAGACAACAAATTAGTTTGGGCAGGCTGGCCAGCTGGTGGGATCACTCAGGAAAACAGGAATATGTGAATAATAGCAGATGTAGAGGAGGCTTTAGTGGATTTGATTTGAGCAATGTTGAATGTGAGTTATCTGTGGGATAATCACGTGGAAATGCCTTTCACAGACAGCCTAGAACTGCAGGTGTGGATTTGGGAGTCATTGTCTTGAAGACAATTGTTACAGCAAAGGGTGAATATGCAATCCCCCAGGAGAATAGAGAAAGTACAGAAGGAAATAGAGAAAGTAGGGATTCTTGTGATGCTTGGTGTTCACGAAAATTGTAGTAAAAGTTTATCCAGAAATGACTAAAAACACCACACTATCTAGTTCAGTTGTAGGTATTGCTTTCTCTAAATAATTTCTCTAAAAAAGAGGTTACCTTATTAGCATTGATTTACAATAAATCAACTTTGAAATGGAGCTGGAAGCTACATGTACTTGACATTTCTTTCGTTCTCTGTTTTCTCTATCAACTACCTGGATGAACTTCAAGTCATTTAGAAATCAGTGACATGTACTTTCTTGTAACTCCCTGTATGAAAAAGATCAATATGACAATCTCTTTTATAGGTAGATATCTAGATGTTTTCAGAAAAATAAATAAAATTCCACATAGAAGGCAGTTCCAGCAGATTTTACTATGGGAAATTGGTACATGGTCTGTGGATGTGTAAAAGGGAAAACTAAACGTAAATGTTCAGGGATTTAAAAATACAATCTCTGACGTTGTGCATACTGCTATTGCAAAGGTATTAAATATAAAGGTCAGTTCAGGAGGGACAATTTTTTGGGGCATTAAAAAAATCTCCCAATGTATGTTTATATAATTTTATCTACATATAAGTTTTTCCTTGGTTTTACTGGCTAATTTCTTGTAGGTCACGATTGTGGGGTAGGGTGAAGGATGATACCCAAACAATTTTCCTTATCCTCTATGCTCTTTATTAATGTAGGGCATTAGATTGAAATATCATCATGGTCACCATTAGAATCCATTATTAACAATCATAACTCATGAATGACACTTTGTGACACAATATATACTTGCTCCTTCGATTTATATAATGCAGCATAGGAATTAGATTACCTTAATAGTAAACCCTCTGCTCTGCAATAATAATAACCATAATCATCATAATCATCTAGGCCATATTTCATAGAAAAATAATTTGAGTGTGAGTCTTCATAGATTGCTTCAATACACATAAATGCCTGACTTTAAAAACCTTGTTTAATGTAGTTTAAAAGTGGCATGTTTTCTGTAAAAATTAGATTGAATTTCGGATAATCCATTCTATCAAAACTCAGTGAAGTTCTTTGAATAGATGAATTATTACATACCTGAATCCAATCAAAATTTTTCAAATTAAGTAACGAATAGAGACACACATTAGATAAAAATACCTAACACTTATTAGATGCCTATAAGACTTTTACATGCATTAACTTATTTGGTTTACACAACAACCTATAAGATAACCTATTATCCCCATTTTACAGAAAAAAGAATTGAAATTAATGCACAATATATTAATGCAAGTAGGGAACATTAATGAATCCCTTTAATTTGCATAATGTACATTAATTTGTACATTTAATATGTATAAACAATTATGATTTAAGAAACAAAAAAGAAATTGACTCAGAAAAATTATCATGTAATAACTCTTATTTGTAGTGATACTTTGTTACCTGATGATAATACCATATAATATTAAATTGTCTTATTATCTTCAATGCCCAGACATTCTTGTCTTTGGTTCTAATAATTCATTGCACATGATTAATAGGCCAACACAGCTTTCATTAAAATTCCAAATCTCAGGGCCTTAAGAAGATTAAAGTATTTAAATTTTAATATAAGTCGGTGCTTCAGTTAAGCACAACTAATTTTAAAATCTAAATATAAACAAAATAAAATAAATAAGTCTAGAGTCCTAAAGAAGAACTTTTTTTTTTTGCTTTGGCAATAAATTAAATGTTTTGCTGACTAACCTTAGAGATTCATTTCCTCAAATGAAAAAAAAAATGGGAGGAAGAATGGTGTGATCATGAAAACCCTTATGCACATCAGGGAAACAATGATTCCTATTTGATCTCAATAGCACAAGCAATTGTTAAAATTTTTAAATCCAATTTTCATGTTTCCCAGTAAATTGCTTAAAACACACACACACACACACACACACACACACACACTCACAGTACAAGATCAATTTATTCAGAAAAATATCTGAATGATTTCAGGTGCTTGTGGCAATGTGAATTTATTACTGTGAAATCTATGAGCTATCTGGCCTGGCCCAGAGTTGTCCTCATATCCTTCCATGTGGTGTGGGTGCTTGGAGCTGAGGGAAAGATCAGAGGTCATTGTGCAGAACTGTTGGCCTCAGTCAGTGAGTTCCAAGTGTTTCCAGTGACGCTGGTCCAAGGACCCACTTTGGGGGAGGCTGGGCTCTTTCACCTAACATGCAGGGATTCTCTTACCCCTAACTGGTAGGTTTAAAATCTTAACAAATTCACCAGAAAAAAAAGCCTTCCTCCTTTCTTGGAGATTCAGCACTCAATTCAGCATTTAACATCTCTTTCAGTTCTGTTTTTTTGGGGCTGGGTTGTAGGGGGGCAGTTACCGGAAATTGAACTCAGGGGCTTGACCACTGAGCCTCATCCCCAGCCCTATTTTATATTTTATTTAGAGACAGGGTATCACTGAGTTTCTGGGTGCATTGTTTTTGCTGAGGCTGTCTTTGAACTCACTAACCTCCTGCATCAGCCTCCTGAGCTGCTGGGTTACAGGCGTGCACCACTGTGCCAGCTCTTTCATTTTTTTTTATTTCACCTGTGCTTCTTCTAGCATAAAGGGGAAAGGGAAGACAAATTATTACCTCTTACAATATGTCAGAGCCTTCTAGTTATAAAATTCTTCAAAATAAAAAATTCTCTTTTTTATTTAGGATTTTAAAATTTCTGTTCTTTGTAGTGGTTAGTTTCAATTCAAACCAATTTTGTTCCTATACAGGGTCTAATTTAGTCCTAAGCCAGATCTACTAAGAAACCCAAAGAGGATAAGATCTGATCCCTGTCCTGCTGCGCCCCTCCCCTGACTCAAGCAATGGCAAGGCCCTACTGAGGTGGATGGCGCAAGGCGTCCATCCTCTGAAGGAGCACAGTATGTTTCTGAGAATGGGCTGATTTGTTTTTGTATTTCTTTAATAAGTATAGTTTTGATTTCTCATATGACCATTAAGTATAAAGGAAAAATCATGACTTTCCCAATTAATGCAACTACTTCTAAAGCATAGATCTGTTTGCTCTAAATGCAATGATTCAGCTGTGGAGTGTAAATTGTTAATCTCTAAAAAAAAATCCCTGTATTCCTGTCAATGAAGTTTTTGAGAAATTAAATTAAAATCTAGAGAAGGAAAATTAATGTTAAGAAGATAGATTAGTGCTTAGTACTGGGCAACTTGTTCTTGTTCCTGTGCACAATGGTTTGTGCTCTTACTTTTGTTTGATTACAAGTAATAACAAATCAACTACTTGCCGTAACCATGGCACCGGTTCCAGTCAGTAAGTCAAGAAAGAATAGTCAAGATATAGGCCAATATTTTGGGACATTTGTAACTATTATTAAAAGTTAACTAAGCAGAAACAGCTCAAAGCAAAACTCGAACTGAAAGTACAAATGCTTGCTTATGCATAAGCCAAGATACATTCATCTATTCTAATTGTAGCTACGTAATATTTTGTTTTGTTATAATAATGATTCCTGTTTTGTAACCACAAAGTACTGTATACCTGCCAATATGAAAAGTATATATGATCAACTTCACACGTAAAGATTGGGATCAACACCTTCACTTTGGTGTCTGTGTTGTTTCTCCACCCCCTCTTTCGCTGACTCCTCACCATCTGTTCTTCTCCTGAGACCCCCTGTGGAGCTGTCTCTGACACTGTCCTTCAAACAACTTACAATCTAATGGGAAGATGAACTCAATATGTGCAGGAAACTTGGTAACAATTCTATGTAATCTACAAATTATCATTATTTTCCTTTAGTGTTTGCTTGGGCAGCTCTGGGAATGGAGAACTTAATACTTGTCAAAGCCCCTCATTCCATCTTGAATATTCGCTACTCCAGGTCCTAGTTTGGCCTCTCAATTGTGTTCTAAACACTAGGGCAACACCTTGTGTAAATGTGCACTCAGTCAAGGTTTGAAGAATTATGAAGGTCTGTCAAGTACATCCATGGAGCAGAGTTTTTAAAAGATTCTTTAAAGATGGTACTGTGTGGGACCTAAAAGATCTAACAGAGACTTAACAGAGGACATTTCTGTGCAGTGGTCCTTGTGCAGATATCTTGCTGAGAAAAATAAAGCCTCTGTGGGCATAAGTGAGGCAGCATAGCCCAGCGGCTTCTGAGGAACTCAGTGTCTCCTGTCTCCTAAACATATCCCTTATGGAGACCATCGGCTCATTTCCCACAGAACAAGCAGCTCTGCATCTTTCTTTCCCAATCAGTCATTTCAAAGTCAATTGACCAAAAATGAAGTCACTTATGAGTGACTTTCTAAAAAAGGTGAATTTCTAAAAAAGGGGGGTTGTGTATGAAGTAGATTACTCACAAGCTTCAGGGATTTATTACAGTTAATAAATTGCTTGCAACTCTCCTCCCCAAGCATCCATGTGTTGTAAGATAAAGATGAACACCCCTAGTTAGTGAATGAATACGTTTCTAAACATAACTTCTTCTACAATAATGATTCTTTTTAAACAGATATTTTGGTAGGTCTATTGTTATGCTGTATTGTATCATAATGGGAATGTGTCCCTATACTTTCTCCCCAAAAAATTATTTCTTTCTGTCCTACTCATCAAAAGCAGAGGATTAACACTTAACATTATCTATTGTTTACCATAAGTAATTTTCCACACACATCATCTCACATAAGGAATTTAGGCATCCCAGGGTTTCTGGTTATGTTTTGGGTTTTCTTCCAGTACTCGAGGCATCATGCTAAATCCCTTAGGTTTTGTGATAACCTCTGAAGTTATTTCTACTCTGGCAATACAAGTAGTATTGTGGAAACTTAGACACACATAGAAAAGGTGCTACGATAGGTCATTACATAAATGCCATCAAAATGGTAATGAAAATATGTACAATATTCTTTAATATGTTTTTAAAGTGTAGGAATATCCTGATTCTGGGATAGTGTTTTTGAAAATTGTGATGGTAAATAAACTGGTTACCAGCAACTCTCATAGAAAGGTGTAGTTTTCTGGTTTTGGAGTGGCCCTTGCTGCTCTCCATACTAGTACCTGGGCTGCAAAGAAAGCTCTTGGTAAAACTGGCTGTGGTCTCCATTCACCACAAAACGGACCTGTTATTCTGAAAGTTGCCTGTCGCATATCTGTGGCCTCATGAAGGAGTCAAAATCCTCTGATCTCTCACAATTCATTTTCCTGTGATGGACATTTATAGAGGTCTGGGGCGGACCTGTTGGGAATATGCATCGAGCCTTTCCTCTGCAGCTTCTCTGGGACTCCTCAGTGTGCAAACACAACTCAAGGGCAATGGCTTGAGTTCAACTGCAACAATGGAGAGCAGTTAATTCGCTGTTGGATTCATTAATGTCTTGGCAATCACCTGTTCCCAGCATGCAGCGAGAAGATAAGCTTCCTCTCTCTTCTGGGATGTGGGTGAGCGAAGTTCAGACTGAGATTTCTGCTAAGGAGTTTTGGGTGGCTGAAACCTCAAGACTGCCTGCCCTTCCCGCTAGGGAGAGAAGGGCTCAGGGTGGGAGTACACTTATTGGGATGGATTTCGCACGGCATATGAAGTTTTTCCTTCATGTTACATACTATGCCAGATGCACAGATATCAGAAGCCACAATATTAAAAGCATCCCCACTATCTTCAGCTGATCCACTCATGCTAAGGGCTGATCCCTTACCAAACCCTGTATGACTTTGTTCCTTTTAATTTTATGATCTTGCTGATGCTCATGACCTGATAAAGAAATTGTTTGGTATGGAGTATAAAGTAGGGGAAAAGAAAAGAGTCATCAAACAGCTCTTTCGGGAACAGATGGAGAAAAGACAACAAGCTTGAAAGTCTTGTAGTATTTTACTGCACAAAAATAAAAATGAAAGTATTAGATAAAGATGTAAGTCTCTAAAACTTAAAATTTCCCATAATACAATTGGGTTTTCCTCATGCTTAGGAGAGACACATTAACAGTACTCCTAAAAGATCTTAGAATAATTAGCCATCAGGGAAAGGCAAAGCTAAAGCACATTTGATGAAGCACTTCACACATTCCAGGGTCTTCACAATAAAAGGAATGATAATGATGTGTTGTTAAGGGAGTGAGGAAATCAGAACCTTTATTCACCACTCTTAATAATAAGGTAAGCTTGTTCCACTGGTCTGAAAATGATCTGGAACTTTTTCAGAAAGTTAAATATGGAGTTAACGATACACCTCTTCCACACCTACTTACAAACTCAAGATAAATAAAATGTTGTCCACCAATGATTTGTACATGAATGTTCATATAATGTTTATATTATATATAATGTTCATATTATATATACAAATCTTATTCATATTAGTCAAAAAGTGAAAATGACCAGGCAGGTCTGTAATCTAGCTACTCAAGAAGCTGAGGCAGGAGGATCACAAATTCAGGGACAACCTGGGCAAATTTACAAGACCCTGTCTCAAAACAAAATTTTTAAAAAGGGTTGGGCTTTGGCTTAGTGGTAGAACCTTGTTTTGTGTGCAGGTGGCTCCGGGTTCAATCTACAGTACGACACCCACACAGACACAAAGTAAAAATTACTATCCAGTGGGCAATGAACAAAGAAATGTGGCATTTTCATAAGATGGAAATCAGTCACAATAAGGAGGAATAAACTAAAATACTTATACAAGCTACAATATAACTGAAAATTGCTAACATCCTAAGTGAAAGGAGTCAGATCCAAAAGACGTATATGGTATTAGTTCATTAAAAATATCCACAGAAACTCGAGTGTATACATGGGTCTTTCCACATATGAAGGAGAAACACAGAAATGGTGTTTATTTAAAACTTAGAATCAAGATCCATTAGGAAAATGCAAGTCAAAGTCACATTGCAATTAGCACTTCACATTCACTAGTGTTGGCTAGAGCTGCAATATTGGGGGAAAGGAGATTGACTGCTTTGGGTATAGGCTTTTTTTGAAGAGAAAAGTATTAAAAATATTCTGAAATACCTGTGGATTAGAGAACCCAGGTGAGGTCACAATGTGTCACATACTTAGCACAGTGTGCTTCCCCTGGTTGGAGGGGCACCACAGTGGTCATGAGACACTGTGTATAAAAAGAATGCTCTTGTAATTGCTGCTGAAGAGTTCACATATTTCTATAACTAAGACATTTCCTAGAATGAAATCATCATCTAGTTCTAATCTCACTATACACTGTGTCTCCCAGCAAGCTTCCTCAGGGCACTCTGGACCTCGTTGCTTCTCAGGCTGTGAATGATGGGCTTCAACATGGGCGTCACCACACAGAAGAGCACAGACACCAGGTGTCCGTGTCCAGCCTTCTCTGGGCCTAACATAGTGGAAGTTGGCTGTTTTATAGAAGACCACCATGACAGTGAGGAGGGACGCACAGGTGGAGAAGGCCTTCCTCCTGCCCTGGGCAGAGGAAATCCCCAGGATGGCCACCATAATGAGTGCGTAGGAGCCTGCAGTGAAGAGGCAGGGGCTCAGGCCCATGGTGGCACTGACAACGTGCAGCGCAGACTCGTTGACAGAGGTGTCTGAGCAGGAGAGCTTCAGGAGCAATGGGGTGTCACAGAGAAAGTGGCTGATCTGATGGGGCCCACACAGAGTGAGTGTGATGGCCAGCACCGTGTGTGTGACCAAATTAACCAGCCCACACAGAAAGGACCCAGTCACCAGGCTAACACAGACCTGGCTAACAAAGTCATACTGGCCACACAGCCAGTAAGAAGCCTTCTGTGCCAGCACTTGTCACCAAGAAGAAAATCTGGAAAAGGCAGCCCTCATTAAAAATGGCCTTCTTCTCCCAGAAGAAGTTCACCAGCATTACTGGGAGGGTGGTGGATGTGTAGAAGACATCCAAGAAGCTCAAATTGCTTAGGTAAAAGTACATTGGAGTGTGGAGAGCAGGACTGACCCTGGTGGCCACTATTATGAGCATGTTTCCCAGGAGAGTGGTCAGGTAAATGACTAGAAAGAGCAGGAAGAACCAGCACTGTAGGTTGGAGTGGTTGGAAAATCTCAAAAAGAGGAATTCAGTGACAAATGATTGATTGCTCATTTCCAATGTTGTCATAGCTACAAAACAGAGAAAAAGAGACCATGATGAAAATGGACTGAGAGCACCCCAAACAGGCTTGTTAATCTGCAGCAACATGGCAAATAATATCAAATGAAAAGCAGCTTGGAGACTGATAACCTGTGGGACTGGTCTCAGGGCATCAGACCCATGGAGCCGCACACATTTGCAGGGGTGATGGTAGGTGGGAGTAACAAGAGAATTGCTAGAAGCCAACAGAAAGCCATTCGAACTCATCATGGTGTGAAGTCATTTCTCACTCTCTCAGTAATCTCTGTCTCCTGTTGTCCTTTTATGTAAACATAGGATTTTTGGAGAAGTTCATTTTCATTGCAAATGTTAAGAAAAACATTTACAAAGCAGAGTCATCATCTGCAGAAGCAGTGGGTGTTGCCTTCAGTGTTTTACAATGTAGAGTTTTTCTCATTTTACATAAATCTTGATCTCTGTGTTCTGAAAGGCAGAAGTTAACTATTCCTGTACAATGCTGAAATTATTAGGGCCAGAGCAAAATAGAGGAAAGAAGTTGATGAAGTGGGGTTGGACTGGCTATCTTAAGTATACAGGGAAGATAAGTGGAGTAGAAGAAGAATGAGAGGGCGGAGAGGTTTGGGAAATGAGGAAATGTGAAAAGTCTTTACGAAGATCATGTTATGTGCACATGGACGTCTAAAACAGGGGACTGCACCTGTATGTATATGTAGAAAGCACCAGTCAGAAATTAACAGATAAATGACCCAAAGAAAGATCAGTAGAGAAAGGAGAATGGGGCCGGAGACGGAGGGAGATGGGGGGTGGGGACTGAATGGAGTAAATCAGATTCCATGCACGTAGGATCTTTTCCAAATCAACCCAACTTCTATGTATAACTATTATGCACTAATAAAAAATTTAAGAAGATGACATGATCCTATCAGCAAAGAGTGAGATTCAAATTCTTTTTGACCTATTTGTATACCTTTAATTTCTTTTTTTTGTCCAATGGCTCTGGCAATTTCAAGGATGAAGTTGAATAGAAGTGGTGAAAGAGGCGGTACCCTGTCTTCTTCCAAATTTTAAAGTGAATGCTTTAAACCTTTCTCCACTTAGAATGATGCTGTCTTGGGTTTAGCATAGATAGCTTTTACAATGCTTTTACAAAGTTCCTTCTGTCCCTAGTGTTTCTACTGTTTTGACAGGTAGTTGTGCTATATTTTGTTAAATGCTTTTTCTGCATCTTTTGAGATGATCAATAAACTTACATCTCTTTTAAATAAACTTAATCTCTCCCCTTTTGCTAAACTTTCAGATCATCTCCAGTCCTATAAATATTTTAATGAACATTTTCCTACATAAACATATGTGACCATTTCGAATTATCTCTTCAGAATAAAATTTAAATCTGACATAAAAGAATTTGTTGTGCAGTTTCTATTTAAAACTAGCTCATAGGAGACATTATATTAAGTGAAATAAGCCAGACACATAAAGAGAAATAGCAGTTTTTCACTTCTTTGTGGAAGCTAAAATGTTGATCTCAGAGAAGTAGGGAATAGAGCGGTGGTTATTGGAGCCTGGGAGAAAATCACATAAATCATTGTGAGTCTGATTTCTCAAAGACACATGTGAAGGGATGCCTGAAACATGCCCTCTGAGTGTGGTCTTTAAAAAAAAATAAGAGTGGACTTCTAACAGGGTCCTCAGAAAATCTCTCTTCTCTCCTCAGTGGGCAGCAGGAGGTCCATGGGTCTGGCTGCCTAGGAGCTAGTTGTGGTGTGCAAATGGGAATGACCAGGACGGCTGGAGAATCTCATTAATCACTAGTAGACCATATTCTAGGTGAGAGCAGGCTGCAAAAAGGCCATCCAGAAGGAAATGGCTTGAGCTATGAAAATGACAGAATCTGTGGATTTAGGAAACGGTTGTGGGTCCAATCCACTCATAACACCTACTCCTTGGGTCAGTCCACGGTTGCCACAGTTACCACAGGCCTGACCAGAACAACCCGGAGGGGGAGATGCACTCTGGCCTCCTGGCTTGGAGGTTTGGTCTGGGGCCAGCTGACCCATTGCTGCCGGCCTGAGATGAGGTGGGACACCGAGGTGGAAGGGAACAAGGGGGGAAGCGTCCCTAGCTCATGGCAGCCAGAAGGTTGGTGAGGGGGAGGGGACAGGAAGAGACAGTTCACAGGGGACAAGATGTGATTTTCCAGGGCATGTCCCCAGCCACACTCCACCTGCCCACACTTCTCTCAGTACAGTGGGCCTTTCAGATAATTAACCCACAAAATGGATGGATCCACAGATTAGGTCACACGTCTCACAGTCTAATCATTTCACCTCTGAACACTGCTACTGTGGCTGACCCTGAGCTTTTGGTGGGGGGGGATACCTTATTTTGAAGCCATAATAGTCTCTACCGTCCATGTGCTTTTGTTAGAGTACCTTCATGTAGTCAGGGAGAGTAATCGGGTGCCAAAACAAGATTAAAAGGAAATATCTGGTAACTGAAGATGTGACATTTGGAGCTTGGGGAAAAGCACTGAAGAGGAGCCCTGGGTGGAGCACTTTGAAGTCCTGGTGAGGAGGACACAAGAGGGGACCTGGTCTGTGCAGTAGCTGAGTGGCAGTGGGATCACTCATTTAAACATAAATAAAAATGAGAAGAGCGTGTCTGGAAAGAGGAAAGGAGGAAAGGAGGTTGGGCCTGGAGTCTGGGTACCTGTGGGGTCTTTCCAAGGAGATTCCAGGAGGCAGTGGGAAAGGTTCCCAGGAGGTAGGCCTCGGAGTCATGGCTTAGAGTGACTGTGAAAGTCACAGGTGCTCACAAAGCCAAAAGAGAGAAGGGTGAGGAGAGAGGGCCTGATGGACGGTGCGGAAAAGAAGGTGTCCAGAAGGAGGCTTACCAGCTATCAGCAATCATTCTGCACCACAGTGTCAAAGCTCTGCTCTCTGTACCAGGCCTTCTTCACCCCAGTCTAAAACCTCTGCTCTCTATAACAGTCTTTCTGCACCCCAGTATACAACCTCTGCTCCCTGCAACAATCCTTCTCCACCCCAGTCTCCAAGTTCTGCTCTCTGAAACACTCTTTCTGCACCCCAGTCTAGAACATCTGCTCTCTGAAACAGTCCTTCTGCATGTCAGTCTGAAAACTCTGATTTCTGCAACAATCATTCTGCACCCCAGTCTCCAACCTCTGCTCTCTGTAACAATCCTTCTGCACCTCAGTCTCCGAACTCTGCTCTCTATAATATCTTTCTGCACACCAGTCTCCAAACTGAGATATCTGTAACAGGCCTTCTGCACCCCAGTATGCAACCTCTTCTCCCTGCAAGAAAACTTCTGCACCCCAGTCTCCAAGTTCTGCTTTTTGAAAGAGTCCTTCTGCACCCCACTCTCAAATATCTACTCTCAGCAACAGTCCTTCTTCACCTAAGTCTGAAAACTCTGCTCTCTGCAACAATCATTCTGCAACCCAGTCTCTAACCTCTGCTCTCTGTAACAGTCCTTCTGCACCTCAGTCTGCAAACTCTGCTCTCTATAATATTGTTCTGCACACCAGTCTCCAAACTGTGATATCTGTAACAGGCCTTCTGCACCCCAGTCTCCAACCTCTGCTCCCTGCAAGAATCCTTCTACACCCAAGTCTCCAAGTTCTGCTCTCTGAAAGAGTCCTTCTGCACCACACTCTCGAACATCTGCTCTCTACAACAGTCCTTCTGCACCTAAGTCTGAAAACTCTGCTCTCTGCAACTATCATTCTGCAACCATGTATCCAAACTCTGCTCTCTGTAACAGTCCTTCTGCTCCTCAGTCTCCAAACTCTGCTCTCTATAATATCCTTCTTCACACCAGTCTACAAACTGTGATATCTATAACAGTCCTTCTGCACACCAGTCTCCAACCTCTGCTCTATGTAAAAGGCCTTCAGCACCCCAGTCTCCAACCTCTGCTCTCTGTAACACGCCTTCTTCACCCCAGTCTCCAGCCTCTTCTCTCTGAAATGATCATTCTGCACGTCAGTCTCCAACCTCTGCTCTCTGCAACAGTCCTTCTGCACCTCAGTCTCCAAACTCTGCTCTCTGTAAGATCCTTCTGCACCCCAGTCTCCAAACTCTGCTCTCTGTAACAGTCCTTCTGCAACCCAGTATCCAAACTCTGGTCTCTGTAACAAAACTTCTGCACCCCAGTTTCCAACCTCTGCTCTCTGGAACAGTCCTTCTATACCTCAGTCGCCAAAATCTGCTCTCTGTAACGGTTTTTCTGCACCCCAGTCTCCAAACACTGCTTTGTGTATCAGACTTACTTCAACCCAGTCCCCAAACTCTGTTCTCCATAACAGTTCTTCTGCACCTCAGTCTCCAGCCTCTGCTCTCTGTAACAGTCCTTGTGCAGCCCAGTCACAAATCTATGCTCTCTGCAACATATCTTCTTCTCCCCAGTATCCAAACTATGCTCTCTGTAACTGTCCTTTGGCACCCCAGTTTTTAAACTCTGCTCTCTTTAAGATCCTTCTGCACCTCAATCTCCAACCTCTGCTCTCTGCAATGATACTTCTGCACCCCAGTCTTCAAACTCTGCTCTCTGTAACAGTCCTTCTGCACCTCAGTCTCTAAACTCTGCTCTCTGTAAAAATCTTTCTGCAACTCAATCTCCAAACTCTGCTATCTGTAACAGTCTTTCTGCACCTCAGTATCCAACCTCTGCTCTCTGTAATGATCCTTCTGCACCTCAGTCTCCAACAAATGCTCTCTGTAACAGGCCTCTGCACTGCAGTCTCCAACCTCTGCTCTCTGTAACAGTTCTTCTGCACACCAGTCTTTAAGGTCTGCTCTCTGTTACAGTCCTGCTGCACCCGAATCAAACCTCCACACTCTGTAACAATCCTTCTGAACCCCAGTCTCAAAACTCTGCTCTCTTTAACAGTTCTTCTGAACAAGAATCTCCAAACTCTGCTATCTGTAACACTCCTTATGCAACCCAGTCTCCATTCTCTGCTCTCTTTAAGAATCTTTCTGCACCCCAGTCTTCAACCGCTGCTGTCTGTAAAAGTACTTCTGCCCCTCAGTCTCCAACCTCTTCTCTCTGTAACGATTCTTCTGCACCTCAGTCTCCAACCTCTGCTTTCTGTAACACTCCTTATGCAACCCAGTCTCCATTCTCTGCTCTCCTTAAAAATCTTTCTGCACCCCAGTCTTCAACTGCTGCTCTCTGTAAAAGTTCTTTTGCACCTCAGTCTCCAACCTCTGCTCTCTGTAACAGTCTTTCTGCATCCCAGTCTCCAATATCTGCTCTCTGCAATGATCCTTCTTCTCCCCAGGCTCCACCCTCTGCTCTCTGCAATGGTCCTTCTGCACCCCAGACTCCAAACTCTGCTCTTTGTAACAGTCCTTCTGTACCGCAGTCTCCAACCTCTTCTCTCTGTAAGGGTCCTTCTGCACCCCAATTGCCAACCTCTTCTTTCTATAATAGTGCTTCTGCACCTCAGACTCCAACTTAGGCTCTCTGTAACAGTCCATCTGCACCTCAGTCTGAAACCTCTGCTCTCTTCAACGATCCTTCTGTAGCCCAATCTCCGAAATGTGCTATCTGTAACAGTCCTTTTGCACCCCAGTCTCCAACATCTGCTCTCTGTAAAACGCCTTCTGCACTCGAGTTTCCAAACTCTGCTCTCTGTAACAGGCCTTCTTCACTCCAGTCTCAAACCTCTTCTCTCTGCAACGATCTTTTTGCACCTCAATTTCCAACCTCTACTTTCTGCAACAGTTATTCTGCACCCCAGTCTCAAACCTCTGCTCTCTGTAAGATTCTTCTGCAACTCAGTGTAAAACCTGTGCTCTCTGTATAAGTCCATATGCACCCCAGTATCCAACCTCTGCTCTCTGTAACAAACTTAGGCACTTAAATCTCCAACTTCAGCTCTCTGCATCGGTCCTTCTGCACCCCAGTCTCCGAACTCTTTTCTCTGCAACACTCCTTCTGCTCCACAGTCTCCAAAGTCTGCTTTCTGTATCAGTTCTTCTGTACCCAAGTCTTCAACCTCTGCTCTCTGTAACAGTCCTTTTGCACCTAAGTCTACAAACTCTGCTCTCTGTAACAGTCCTTCTGCTACCTAGTTTCCAACCTCTGCTCTCTGCAACATTTCTTCTGCACCCCAGTCTTCAACCTGTTCTCTCTGTAACTGTCCTTCTGCACCCCAGTCTTCAACATCTTCTCTCTGTAAGTATCACTCTCCACCATATTCTCCAACCTCTGCTCTCCTTAACGATCATTCCGCACCTTAGTCTCCAAACTCTGCTCTCTGCAACGATCCTTCTGAACCCCAGTCTTCTACCACTGTTCTCTGTAACAGTCCTTATGCACCTCAGTCTCCAACATATGCTCTCTGTAAGATACTTCTGCACACCAGTCTACAACATCTGCTCTCTGCAATGATCCTTTAAAACCCAAGTCTCCAACCTCTGCTCCCTGTAACAGTCTTTTTGTACAGCAGTTTCCAAACTCTATTCTCTGTAAAGGTCCTTCTACACCCCAGTCTCCAACCTCTACTTTCTGTATTAGTCTTTCTGCACCCCAGTCTCCAAACTCTGCTCTCTCTAACAGTTCTTTGGCACCTCGGTCTCCAAACTCTACACTCTGCAACAGTCCTCTGCACCCCAGTCTCCACCCTCTGCTCTCGGTAACAGTTCTTCTGCATTCCAATCTCCAAACTCTGCTCTCTGTAACACTCCTTCTGCACTCCAATCTCCACCCTGTTATTTCTGTAACAATTCCACTGGACATCAGTCTCAAACCTCTGCTCTCTACAACGTTCCTTCTGCTCCTCAGTCTCCAAACTCTACTCTATATAAAAGTCCTTCTGCACCTCAGTCTCCAAACTCTGCTCTCTGTAAGATCCTTCTGCAACCAATTCTCCAAACTCTGCTCTCTGTAACAATCCTTCTGCACCCCAATCTGCAAAGTCTGCTCTCTGTAAAAGGCCTTCTGCACCCCAGTCTTATAACTCTGCTCTTTTTAATAGGCCTTATGCACCCAAGTCTCCAACCTCTGCTCTCTGCAGCGATCCTTCTGCACCCCAGGATCCAACATCTGCCCTCTGCAACAGTACTTCTGCATCTCAGTCTGAAAACGCTGCTCTCTGCAACAATCCTTCTGCACCCCAGTCTTAAACCTCTGCACTTGTAACACTTCTTCTGCACCTCTGTCCCCAAAATGATCTCTGTAAGAGCCTTCTGCAACCCAGTCTCGAAACTGTGCTATCTGTAACAGTCCTTCTGCACCCAAGTCTCTAACCTCTGCTCTTTGCAACAGTCCTTCTGCACCAGAGTCTCCAATCTCTACTCTCTGTAAGATCCTTCTGCACCACAGTCTCCAACCTCTTCTCTCTGTATCATTCCTTCTGCACCCAGGTCTCCAAACTCTGATCTCTGCAATATTTTTTCTGCACCCGAGTCTCCAACCTGTGCTCTCTGTAACAGTCCTTCTGCACCAAAGATTCCACCATCTGCTCTCTGCAATGATCTTTCTTCTACCCAGTCTCCAAACTCTGCTCTCTGTAAAAGTCCTTTTGTATCGCAGTCTCCAACCTTTTCTCTTTGTAACGGTACATCTGCTCCCCAATTGCCAACCTCTGCATTCTGTAACAGTCCTTCTGCACCCCAGTCTCAAACTCTTCTCTCTGCCATGATCCTTCTGCACCTCAGTCTCCTACCTCTGCTCTCTGTAAAATTCCTTCTGAACCTCAGTCTCCATTCTTTGCTCTCTGTAATTTTTTTCTGAACCCCAGTATCCAATCTCTACTCTCTGTAATAATCCGTCTGCACCACGGTGTCCAACGTCTGCTCTCTGTAACAGTCCTTCTGCACCCCAGTCTCCAAACTCTGCTCTCTGTAACAGTCCTTCTATACCGCAGTCTCCAACCTCGACTCTCTATAAGGGTCCTTCTGCACGACAATTTCCAATATCTGCTTTCTGAAACAGTTCTTCTGCACCTCAGACTCCAAACTCTGCTCTCTGTAACAGACCTTCTAAGCCTCAGTCTGAAACCTCTGCTGTCTGCAACAATCCTTCTAAACCCCAGTCTCCAAACTGTGCTATCTGTATCAATCCTTCTGCACCCCAGTCTCCAACATCTGCTCTCTGTAACAGGTCTTCTGCAACTCAGTCACCAAAGTCTGCTCTCTGTAACAGGCCTTCTGAACCCCTGTATCCAACCTCTTCTCTCTGCAACCGTCCTTCTGCACCCCAGTCTCCAAACTCTACTCTCTGTAAGTTCCTACTGCACCCCGTTTTCCAAACTTTGCTCTCTGAAACAGTCATTCTGCACCTCAGTCTCCAACCTCATCTCTCTGAAACTGCCCTTCTGCAACCCAGTATCCAACCTCTGTTCTCTGCAGCAGTCCTTCTGTACCCCAGGCTGCAAACTCTGCTTTCTGTAACAATCCTTCTGCACCCCAGTCTCCAAACTCTACTTTCCGTATCAGTTATTCTGCACCCCAGTCTGAAACCTCTGCCCTCTGTATCAGTCCTACTGCAACTCAGTCTCCAAACTCTGCTCTCTGCAACAGTCCTTCTGCACGCCAGTCTCAAACTTCTGCTCGGTGCAAAAGCCCTTCGACACACCAGTCTCCAACATCTGCTCTCTGCAATGATCCTTCTGCATCCCAGTCTCAAATGTCTGCCCTCTGCGACAGTCATTCTACACCCCAGTCTCAAAACTCTGCAGTCTGCTACAGTCCTTCTGCACCCCAGTCTCCAACCTCTGCTCTCTTCAACATTTCTTATGCACCCCAGTCTCCAACCTGTGCTCTCTGTAACTATCCTAATGCACCCAGGTCTCCAAACTATGCTCTCTGTAGCGATCCTTCTGCACCTCAGTTTCAAACCTCTGCGCTCTGCAACGATCCTTCTGCACCCCAGTCTTCAATGTCTGTTCTCTGCAACAGTCCTTCTGACCCCAGTCTCCAGCCTCTGCTCTCCGTAACATCTTTCTCCACCCAGTTTCCAAACTCTGCTGTAGGTGACATACCTTCTGCACCCCAGTCTCCACCCTTTGCTCTTTGTAACAGTACTTCTGTACCGAAGTCTCCAATCTCCGCTCACTGCAACATTTCTTCTGCACCCCAGTCTCCAAACTGTGCTCTCTGTAACTGTCTTTCTGATCCCAGTCTCCAACCTTTTCTCTCTGTAACGATCCTTCTGCACCTCAGTCTCCAAATTCTGCTTTCTGCAACGATCCTTCTGAACCAGAGTTTCCAAACTCTGCACTCTGTAACAGTCCTTCTACACCTAGTCTCCAACCTCTTCTCTTTGTAACAATCCTTCTGCACATCAGTCTCCAACCTCTGCTCTCTGTAACACTCCTTCTGCACCTCAGTCTCAAACCTCTGCTCTCTGTAACAGGCTTACTGCACCCCAGTCTCCAACCTCTGCCCTCTGTAACAGTTCTTCTGCACCCCAACCTCGAAACTCTTCACTCTATAACAGTCCTCTAAACCGCAGTCTCCAACCTCTTTTCTCTGCAACGATCCTTCTGAACCTCAGTCTCAAACCTCTGCTCTCTGCAACAGTCCTTTTGCACCCCAGTCTCCAGACTCTGCTCTTTGTAAGATCCTTTTGCATCACTTTCTCCAAACTTTCCTCTCTGTAACAGTCATTCTGCATTCCAGTATCCAAACTCTGCTCTCTGTAAAAAGTCCTTCTGCACCTCAGTCTCCAACCTTTGCTCTCTGTAATGGTCCTTCTGTAACGCAGTCTCCAACCTCTGCTCTCTGTATCAATCCTTTTTCACCTCAGTCTCCAATGTCTGCTCTGTGTAACAGTCCTTCTGCACCCTAGTCTCCAACATCTGCTATCTACAATGGTCCTTCTGAACCAAAGTCTCCAAACTCTGCTCTCTCTAACAGTCCTTCTGTACTGCAGTCTCCAAACTCTTCTCTCTATAATGGTCCTGCTGCACCCCAATTGCCAAACTCTGCTTTCTGTAACAGTCCTTCTGCACCTCAGATTCCAACCTCTGCTTTCTCTATGATTCCTTTTAAACCTCAGTCTAAAACCTCTGCTGTCTGCAACAATCCTTCTGCACCCCAGTCTCCAACCTCTACTCTATGTAACAGGTCTTCTTCACCCCAGTCTCCAAACTCTGCTCTCTGTAATAGGCCTTCTGAACCCTAGTCTCCAAACTCTTCTCTCTGCAACGATCCTTCTGCACCTCAGTCTCCAACATCTGCTCTCTGCAACAGTCCTTCTAAAACGCAGTCTCCAACAACTTCTCTCTAAAACAGTCCTTCTGCACCCCAGTCTAAAACCTCTGCTCTCTGCTTCAGTACTTCTGCACCCCAGTCTCCAACCTCTTCTCTCTGCAACGATCTTTCTACACCTCAGTCTCCAACCTCTGCTATCTTTAAAAGTCCTTCTGCACCTCAGTCTCTGTTCTTTGCTCTCTGTAATTGTTTTTCTGCACCCCAGTCTCCAATCTCTGCTGTCTGTAACAATCCTTCTGCACCTCTGTCTCCAACGTCTGCTCTCTGTAATAGTCCTTCTGCACCCCAGTCTCCCACATCTGCTTTCTGCAATGGTCCTTCTGTACCCCAGTCTCCAAACTCTGCTCTCTGTAACAGTACTTCTGTACGGCAGTCTCAAACCTCTTCTCTCGATAACGGTCTTTCTATACCCCAATTTCCAACCTCTGCTCTATGTAACAGTCCTTCTATTCCTCAGTCTGAAACTTCTGCTCTCTGCAACAATCCTTCTAAACAACAGTCTCCAAACTGTGCTATCAGTAACAATCCTTCTGCACTCCAGTCTCCAACATCTGCTCTCTATAACACGTTTTCTGCAACCCAGTCTCTATACTCTTCGCTCTGTAACAGGCCTTCTGCACCCCATGTCCAACGTCTTCTCTCTGCAAAAGTCCTTCTACACTCCAGTCTCCAACCTCTGCTCTCTGCATCAATCCTTCTGCATCGCAGTCTCCAACATCTGCTCTCTGTAATGTCTTTCTGCACAACGTTCTCCAAACTTTGCTCTCTGTAAAAATCATTCTGCACCTCAGTCTCCAACCTCATCACTCTGCAACGGTTCTTGTGCACTCCAGTATCCAACGTCTGTTCTCTGCAGGTGTCCTTCTGCACACCAGGCTACACACTCTGCTCTCAGTAACAGTCCTTCTGCACCCCAGTCTCCAAACTCTACTTTGCTATCAGTTATTCTGCACCCCAGTCTAAATCCTCTGCTCTCTGTAACAGTTCTTCTGCACCTCAGCCTCCAACCTCTCCTTTCTGCAACAGTCTTTCTGCACCCCAGTCTCCAACCTCTGCTCTCTGCAAACGTCATATTATACCCCAGTATCGAACATCTGCTCTCTGCAACGATCCTTCTGCATCCAAGTCTCCAACGTCTGCTCTCTGCAACAGTCCTTTTACACCCCAGTCTCCAACCTCTGCTCTCTGCTACAGTCCTTCTGCACGCCAGTCTGCAACCTCTGCTGTCTGCAACATTTCTTCAGCACCCTAGTCTTCAACCTGTGCTCTCTGAAACTATCCTACTGAACCCCGGTCCTCAAACTCTGCTCTCTGTAGCGATCCTTCTGCACCTCAGTCTTCAACCTCTGCTCTCTGCAACGTTCCTTCTGCATCCCAGTCTCCAACATCTGCTCTATGCAACGGTCCTTATGCACCCCAGTCTCCAAAATCTGCTCTCTGTAACAGTCTTTCTGTACGGCAATCTCAAAACTCTTCTCTCTATAACGGTTTTTATGCACCCCAATTTCCAACCTCTGCTCTCTGTAACAGTCCTTCTCAGCCTCAATCTAAAATTTCTGCTCTCTGCAACAATTCTTCTTAACCCCAGTCTTCAAACTGTGCTAACTGTAACAATCCTTCTGCACCCCAGTCTCCAACATCTGCTTTCTGTAAAAGGTTTTCTGCAACCCAGTATCTAAACTCTGCTCTCTGTAAAAGACCTTCTGCACCCCAGTCTCCAACCTCTGCTCTCTGCAACGATCCTTCTGCATCCCAGTCTCCAAAGTCTGCTCTCTATAAGATCCTTCTGCACCCCGTTTTCCAAACTTGGTTCTCTGTAACAGTCATTCTGCACCTCAGTATCCAACCTCATCTCTCTGCAACGGCCCCTGTGCAACCCAGTATCCATCCTCTGTTCTCTGCAGCTGTCCTTCTGCACCCCAGGCAAAAATATCTGCTCTCTGTAACAGTCCTTCTGCACCCCAGTCTCCAAACTCTACTTTCTGTATCAGTTATTCTTCACCCCAGTCTAAAACCTCTGCTCTCTGTAACAGTCTTTCTGAACCTAAGTCTCCAACCTCTGCTCTCTGCAACAGTCCTTCTGCACCCCAGTCTCCAACGTCTGCTCTCTACAAACGTCTTATTATACCCCAGTACTCAACATCTGATCTCTGCAACGATTTTTCTTCATCCCAGTCTCCAACACCTGCTCTCTGCAACAGTCCTTCTACACCCCAGACTCCAACCTCTGCTCTATGCTACAGTCTTTCTGCACCCCAGTCTCCAACCTCTGCTCTCTGCAACATTTCTTCTTCACCCCAGTCTCCAACCTGTGCTCTCTGAAACTATTCTTTTTGCACCCCAGTCTACAGACTCTGCTCTCTTCAACATTTCTTCTAGACCCCAGTCTCAAACCTGTACTCTGTAACTATCCTACAGAACCCCGGTCTCCAAACTCTACTCTCTGTAGCGATCCTTCTGCACCTCAGTCTCCAACCTCTGTTCTCTGAAACGATCCTTCTGCACCCCAGTCTCCAACGTCTCTTCTCTGCAACAGTCCTTCTGACCCCAGTTATTAGCCTCTGCTCTCTGTAACATTCTTCTGCACCCCAGTTTCCAAACTCTGCTCTCTGTGAAATTCCTTCTGCACCCAAGTCTCCAACCTTTGCTCTTTGTAAAAGTACTTCTGCACCGCAGTCTCCAATCTCTTCCCACTGCAACATTTCTTATGCACCCCAGTCTCCAAACTGTGCTCTCTGTAACTGTCTTTCTGACCCAAATGTCCAACCTCTGCTCTCTGTAACGATCCTTCTGCACTTCAGTTTCCAACCTCTGCTCTCTGAAACGATCCTTCTGCACCACAGTTTCCAACCTCTGCATTCTGTAACAGTCCTTCTAAAACGAGTCTCAAACCACTTTTCTCTGTACCAATCCTTCTCCACCTCAGTCTCTCACCTCTGCTCTCTGTAACAGTCCTTCTGCACCTCAGTCTCTAACCTCTGCTCTCTGTAACAGGCTAACTACACCCCAGCCTCCAACATCTTTTCTCTGCAACGATACTTCTGAAACTCAGTCTCAAATCTCTGTTCTCTGCAACAGTCCTTCTGCACCCCAGTCTCAAGACTCTGCTCTCTGTAAGATCCTATTGCGTCCCTTTCTCCAACCTCTCCTCTCTGTAACAGTCCTTCTGCACGCCAGTATCCAACCTCTGCTCTCTGTAAAAGTCCTTCTGCACCTCAGTCTCCAAACTTTGCTCTCTCTAATGGTACTTCTGCACCCTAGTCTCCAACATCTTCTCTCTACAACAATTTTTCTACACAAAAGACTCCAAACTCTGCTCTCTATGATGGTCCTTCTGCACCCCAATTGCCCACCTCTACTTTCTGTAACAGTCCTTCTACACCTCAGATTCCAACCTCTGCTCTCTGTAACAGTTCTTCTAAGCCTTAGTCTGAAACCTCTGCTGTCTGCAGCAATCCTTCTGCACCCTAGTCTTCAAACTGTGCTATCTGTAACAATCCTTCTGCACCCCAGTCTCCAACCTGTGTTCTCTATAACAGGTCTTCTGCACCCCAGTCTCCAGATCTGCTCTCTGTAAAATGCCTTCTGCTCCCCAGTCTCCAACCTCTTCTCTCTTCAATGATTCTTCCGCACCTCAGTCTCCAACCTCTGCTTTCTGCAACAGTCCTTCTAAACTGAAGTCTCCAACCTCTGCTCTCTGCAATGATCCTTCTGCATCCCACTCTCCAAAAACTGCTTTCTGCGAAGTTTTTCTGCAACCAAGGTTACAACCTCTGCTCTATGCTACAGTACTTCTGCACCCCAGTCTTCAACCTCTGCTCTCTGCAACATTTCTTCTGCACCCAAGTCTCCAACCTGTGCTTTCTGTAACTGTCCTGCTGGAACCCAGTCTCCAACCTCTGCTCTCTGTAGCAATCCTTCTGCACCTCATTCTCAAACCTCTGCTCTCTGCCACGATCTTTCTTCACCACAGTCACCATTCTATGCTCTCTCTAAGAATCCTTTTGCACCCAAGTCTCAAAACTCTCTTCTCTGTAAAAGTCATTCTGCACCTCAGTCTCCAAGTTCTGCAATTTGTAACAGTCTTTCTGCACCCCAGTCTCAAAAATCTGCAGTCAGAAATGATCTTTCTGCACCTCAGTCTCCAACCTCTGCTCTATTTAATAGTCCTTCTGCACCCCAGTCTCCAACATCTGCTCTCTGCAATGATCCTTCTACATCCCACTTTCCAAAATCTGCTCTCTGTAACAGTTTTTCTGCACCTCAGTCTCCAAACTCTGCTCTCTGAAACAGTCCTTTTGAACCCCTGTCTTCAACCTCTGCTCTCAGTAACAGTTCTTCTGCAGCCCAGTCTCCACCCTCTACTCTCTGTAGCACTCCTTCTGCACCCCAGTCTCCACACTCTACTCTCTGTAAAAGTCCTTCTGCACCTCAGTCTCCAAACTCAGCTCTCTGTAAGATCCTTCTGCAACCCATTCTACAAACGCTGCTCTCTGTAACAGTCTTCTGCACTCCAGTCTCCAAACACTGCTCTCTGTAAAAAGCCTTCTGCACCCGAGTCTCCAACCTGGGCTCTCTGCAATGATTCTTCTGCATCCCAGTCTTCAAACTCTGCTCTCTGTAACAGTCCTTCTGCACCCCATGATCCGACATCTGCTCTCTGAAACAGTCCTTCTGCACCTCAGTCTGAAAACTCGGCTCTCTGCAAAAATCCTTCTGCTTTCGAGTTTCCAAACTTTGCTCTCTGTAACAGTCCTTCTGAACCTCAGTCTACAAAATGCTCTCTGTAATATCCTTCTGAAACCGAGTCACGAAATTGTGCTATCTTTATCAGTCCTTCTGCACCTAAGTCTACAAACTCTGCTCTCTGTAACAGGCCTTCTGCACCCCAGTCTCCAATCTCTGCTCTCTTTAACAGGCCTTTTGCACCCCAGTCTCCAACCTCTTCTCTCTTCAAGGATCTCTCTTAACCTCAGTCTTCAACCTCTGCTCTGTGAAACAGTCCTTCTTCACCCCAGTCTCCAACTTCTGCTCTCTGTAACAATCCTACTGCACCACAGACTCCAAACAGTGCTCTCTGTAAGATCCTTCTGCATTCCAGTTTCCAAACTCTGCTCTCTGTAACAGTCCTTTTGTATTGCAGTCTCAAACCTCCTCTCTTTGTAACGGTTCTTCTGCTCCCCAATTGCCAACCTCTGGTTTCTGAAAAAGTCCTTCTGCACACCAGTCTCTAACCTTTTCTCTCTGCAATGATCCTTCTACACCTCAGTCTCTAAACTCTGCTCTCTGCAACAGTCCTTCTGCACCCCAGTCTCCAGACTCTGTTATCTGTAAGATCCATTAGCATCCCAGTCTCCAACATCTGCTCTGTGTAACAGTCCTACTACACCACAGTATCCAACCTCTGCTCTCTATAAAAGTCCTTCTGCACATCAGTCTCCAAACTTTGCTCTTTGTAGTGGTCCTTCTGCACCCCAGTATTCAAAATCTGCTCTCTGTAACAATCATTCTGCACCTCAGTCTTCAATGTCTGCTCTCTGTAACAGTCCTTCTCCACCCCAGTCTCCAACATCTGCTCTGTGCAATGGTCCTTCTGCACACCAGTCTCCAAACTCTGCTTACTGTATCACTCCATCTGCACCACAATTTCCAACATCTGCTATCTGTAAGAGTCTTTCTGCACCTCAGTCTACAAACTCTGATCTCTGCAACAGTCCTTCTGCACCCAAATCTCCAACATCTGCTTTCTGCAACAGGTCTTCTGCACCAAATCTCCAACCTCTGCCTCTGAAACAGTCCCTCTGCAACCCAGTCTCCAACATCTGCTCTCTGTAACAATTTTTCTGCACCTCAGTCTTCAAACTTTTCTCTCTGCAACGGTCCTTCTGCACCTCAGTCTCCAAAAACTACACTCTGTAAATGTACTTCTGAACCCCTTGTCAAAACTCTGCTGTCTGTAACAGGCCTTCTGCACCCAGGTCTGCAACCTCTGTTCTTTATAACAATCTGTCTGCACCCCAGTCTCAAAATTTTGCTCTCTACAACGATCCTTCTGCACCCCAGTGTCCAACCTCTGCTCTCTGTAACAGTCCTTCTGCACCCCAGTCTCCAAACTCTGCTCTGTGTAACAGGCCTTTTGCACTCCATTCTCCAAACTCTGCTGTCTGCAACAGTCCTTCTGCACCGGAGAATCCATACTCTGCTTTCTGTATCAGTCCATCTGCACCCCAATCTCCAACCTCTGCTCTCTGTAACAGTCCTTCTGCACCTCAGTCTACAAACTCTGCTCTCTGCAACAGTCCGTCTGCAACCCAGTCTCCAATATATGCTCTCCGAAACAGTCCTTCAGCACCAATGTCTCCAAACTCTGCCTCTGTAACAGTCCTACTGAAAGGCAGTCTCCAACTTCTACTCTCTGCAACAGTGCTTCTGCACACAAATCTCAAACCTGTGATCTCCGCAACAGTTTTTGTACACCCCATGTCAAGCCTCTGCTCTCTGCAGCAGTCCCTCTGCAACCAAGTCTCCAACCTCCGCTCTCTATAGCGATCCTTCTGGACCTCATTCTCCAAACTCTACTCTTTGTAAAAGTACTTCTGCACCCCTTCTCCAAACTCTGCTCTCTGTATCAGGCCTTCTACACCCCAGTCTCCGACCTCTTTTCTGTATAACAATCCTTCTGCACCGCAGTCTCCAACCTCTGCTCTCTACGACAATCTTTCTGCACCCCAGTCTCCAACTTCTGCTCTCTGCAACAGTCCTTCGGCACCCCAGTCTCCAACATGTGCTCTCTGCAATAGTCCTTCTGCACCTCAGTCTGAAAACTCTGTAGTCTGCAACGATTCTTCTGCACCCTGGTCTCCAACCTCTGCTCTCTGTAACAGTCCTGCTGCAACTTGGTCTACAACCTCTGCTCTCTGTAAGAACCTTGAGCAACCTTGTCTAAAAACTCTGCTCTCTGTAACAGTTCTTCTGCACCCCAGTCTCCAACCTCGGCTCTCAGTAACAGTCCTTTTGCACCTCAGTCTCCAAACTCTGTTTCCTGTAACAGTGATTTTACACCTCAGTCTGAAATCTCTACTCCCTGTAACAGTCCTACTGAACCTCAGTCTGAAAACTCTGTTCTCTGCAATGATCCTTCTGCACCCCATCTTCAAACTCTGCTCTCTGTAACACTCCTGCTGCACCTCAGTCTTCAAACTCTTCTCTCTTTAAGATCCTTCTGCAACCCTGTCTCCAAACTCTACTCTCTGTAACAGTCCTTCTGCACCCCAGTCTCCAACCTCTGCTCTCTGTAACAGGCCTTTTGAACCCCAATCTATAACCTCTGCTCTCTGTAATATTCCTTCTGCACCACAGTCTCCAATATCTGCTCTCTGCAACAGTCCTTCTGCACCTCAGTCTGAAAACTCTGCTCTCTGCAACGATCTTTCTGCACCTCAGTTTTCAAACTCTGCTCTCTGTAACAGATCTTCTGCACTCCAGTCTTCAACCTCTGCTCTCTGCAACAGTCCATTTGCACCCAAGTCTTCAACCTCTGATCTCTGTAAGATGCATTTGAACCCTAGTATCCAACCTCTGCTCTCTGTAACAGTCCTTCTGCACCTCAGTCTCAAAAATCTGCTCTTTGTAACAGTCCTTCTGCACCTCAGTCTCCAACCTGTGCTCTCTTCAACAGTCCTTCTGCACTCCAGTCTCCAACATCTGTTCTCTGCAACAGTCCTTCTACACCCTAGTTTCCAACCTCTGCTCTCTGCAACAGTTTTTCTGCACCCCAGTCTCTTAACTCTGCGCTCTGTAACAGTTTTTCTATACAGCAGTCTCCAAACTCTGGTTTCTGTAACGTTTCTTCTGCACTCTAATTTCCAACCTCTAGTTTCTGTAACAGTGTTTCTGCACCTCAGTCTCCAAACTCTGCTCTCTGTATCAGGCCTTCTGCACCCCTGTCTTCAAAATCTGCTCTCTCCAAGAATCCTTCGGCACCCCAGTCTCCAACCTTTGCTCTCTGCAATGATCCTACTGCACCACAGTCTTTAACTTCTGATCTCTGCAAAAGTCCTTCTGCACCACATTCTCCAAATCTGCTCTCTGTAACAGTCCTTCTGCACCCCAGTCTCCAAACTCTGCTCTCTGTAAGAGTCTTTCTGCAAATCAGACTCTAAACTCTGCTCTCTGCAACAGTCCTTCTTCACCTCATGGCCAACATCTGCTCTCTGCAACAGTCCTTCTGCACCCCTATCTCCAAACTCTCCTCTCTGCAACGATCCTTCTGGACCTCAGTCTCAAACCTCTGTTCTCTGTAACAATCCTTCTGTACCACAGTCTCAAAACTCTTCTCTCTGTAAGATCCTTCTGCACTTCAGTTTCCAAACTCTGCTCTCTGTAACATTCCTTCTCCACCCTAGTCTTTAACCTCGGCCTTCTGCAAGTGTCCTGTGGAACCCCAGTCTCCAACCTCTGTCCTCTGCAACAGTCCTTGTCGTCGCCAGTCTCCAACCTCTTCTCTCCGCAATGGTCTTTCAGCACCACAGTCTCCAAACTCTGCTTGCTGTATCAGTCCTTTTGAACCTCAGTCTCAAACCTCTGCTCTCTGTATCTATCATTCTGCACTCTCCAACCTGTGCTCTCTGTAATATTCCTTCTGCACCCCAGTCTCCAACCTCTGCTCTCTGTAACAGTTTTTCTATACCGCAGTCTCCAAAGTCTGGTCTCTGTAACGGTCCTTCTGCACCCCAATTTCCAGCATCTGCTTTCTCTAACAGTCCTTCTGCACCTCAGTCTCCAAACTCTGTTTTCTGTAACAGTGATTCTACACCTCAGTCTGAAACCTCTACTCCCTGTAACAGTCCTAATGAACCTCAGTCTGAAAACTCTGCTCTCTTCACGATCCTTCTGCACCCCAGTCTCCAAACACTGCTCTTATTAACAGTCCAACTGCACCTCAGTCTCCAACCTCTGCTCTCTGTAAGATCCTTCAGCAACCCTGTCTCCAAACTCTGCTCTCTATAACTCTCTTTCTGCACCCCAGTCTCCAACCTTTCCTCTCTGTAACAGGCCTTCTGCACTCCAGTCTCTAAACTATTCTCTTTGTACCAGGCCTTCTGCACCCCAGTCTCCAACATCTGCTGTCTGCAACGATCCTTCTGCATCCTAGTCTCCAACCTCTTCTCTCTGCAATGATCCTACTGCACCTCAGTCTCAAACCTCTAATCTCTGAAACTGTCCTTCTGCGCCTCAGTATCCAAATTTTGCACTCTGTAACACTACTTCTGCAACCCAGTCTAAAACCTCTGCTCTATACAACAGTCCTTCTGCACCCAAGTAACAAAATTCTGCTCTCTGCAACAGTCCTTCTGTGCCCAAGTCTCCAACATCTGCTTTCTAAACAGTTCTTCTGCACCTCAGTCTCAAAACCCTGCTCTCTGCAATGACCCTTATGCTCCCCAGTCTCCAACCTCTTCTCTCTGTAACAGTCCTTCAGCACCTCAGTCTCCCAACTCTGCTCTCTGTAAGAGTCTTCTGCCACCCAATCTTTAAACTCTGCACTCTGTAACAGTCCTTCTGCACAACAGTCTCCAAACTCTGCTGTCTGTAAGAGACATTCTGCACCCCAGTCTTTAACCTCTTCTCTCTTCAACCATTCTTTTCCACCCCAGTCTCCAACATCTGATCTCTGCAACACTCCTTTTGAACCCGTCTCCAAACTCTGCTCTCTGTAAGATCCATTTGATCCCCAGTCTCCAAACTCTACTCTCTGTAACAGTCCTTCTGCACCCCAGTCTCCAAACTCTGCTCTCTTTAACAGTCCTTCTGTACCTCAGTCTCCAGCCTCTGCTCTGGGTAACAGTCCTTCTGCACCCCAGGTTCTAAAATCTGCTCTCTTGAACGATCCTTGTAAAACCCAGTCTCTAATGTCTACTCTTTGCAACAGTCCTTCTGCACCACAGTCTCCAACCTCTGCTCTCTGTAAGATCTTTCTGCACTCCAGTTTCCAAACTGTGCTCTCTGTAACATTCCTTCTCCACCACAGTCACCAACCTCTGTCCTCTGCAACAATTTTTCTGCTCCCCGAAATCTGAGATCTGCTCTCTGTAACAGTCCTTCTGGACTGCAGTCTCCAACCTCTGCTCTTTGTAACGATCCTTCTACACCCCAGTCTCCATCTCTGCTTTCTGTATCAGACTGTCTGAACCCCAGTTTCCACCTCTGTTCTCTGTATCTATCCTTCTGCAACTTAGTCTCCAAACTGTGCTCTAGGTAAGAGTCCTTCTGCACCCCAGTCTCCAACCTCTGCTCTCGGTAACAGACCTATACTGCAGTATCCAACCTCTGCTCTCTGTAATGGTCTTTCTGCAGCCCAATTTCGAAACTCTGCTTTCTGTAACATTCCTCTTCACCTGAGTCTCCAAATTCTTCTCTCTGTAACAGTCCTTCTACACCTCAATCCCCATCTTCTGCTCTCTGTAACAGTCCACCTGCACCTCAGTCTCCAACCTCTGCTCTCTGTAAGATCCCTCAGCAACCCAGTCTCCAAACACTGCTCTGTATAACAGTCCCTTCTGCACCCCATTCTCCAACCTCTCCTCTCTGTAACTGGCCTTCTGCACGCCAGTCTCCAAACTCTACTCTCTTCAACGATACTTGTAAACCACAGTCTCAAAACTCTGCTCTCAGCAATGATCCTACTGCACCCCAGTCTCCAAACTCTGATCTCTACAATAGTCCTTCTGCACCTCAGTCTCCAAATTCTGCTCTCTGTAAGATTCTTTTGCACCCCTTTCTTCTAGCTCTGCTCTATGTAACAGGACTTCTACATCTCAGTCTCAAATCTCTGCTCTTTGCAACAGTCCTTCTGAACCACAATCTCCAAACTCTGCTCTCTGTGAGATTTTTCAGCACCTCAGTCTCCAACCTGTTCTCCAGTTTCCAAATTCTTCTCTCTGTAACATTCCTTCTTCACCCCTGTATTTAACCTCTGCTTTCTGCAAGTGTTCTCTGACACCCCAGTCTCCAAACTCTGTCCTCTGCAACAGTCCTTCTACTCCACAGTCTCCAACATCTGCTCTCTGTAACGGTCCTTCTTAACCCCATTCTCAAAACTCTGCTCTCTGTATCTATCCTTCTGCACCTCATTCTCCAACCTGTTCTCTCTGTAACATTCCTTCTTCACACCAGTCTCCAACTCTGCTCTCTGTAACTGTTTTTTTATACCGCAGTCACCAAACTTTGGTCTCTGTAATGGTCCTTCTGCACCCCAATTTCCAAACTCTGATCTCTGTAACAGTCCTTCTGAACCTCAGTCTGACACTTCTTCTCTTTGCATGATCTTTCTGTAACCCAGTCCCCAAACACTGCTCTCTGTAACAGTCCACCTGCACCTCAGTATCCAACCTCTCCTCTCTGTAACAGGCCTTCTGCAAGCCAGTCTTCAAACTCTGCTCTCTGTAACAGTCCTTCTTTACCGCAGTTTTCAACCTCCGCTGTCTGTAACGGTCCTTCTGCACCTGAGACTCCAAACTCTACTTTCCATATCAGTTATTCTGCACACCATTCTCCAACCTCTGCTCTCTGTAAAAGTCCTTCTGCACCTCAGTCTCCAACCTCTGCTCTTCTGCAACAGTCATTCTGCACCCCAGTCTCCAATCTCTTCTCTCTGCAAAAGTCCTTCTACACCCCAGTCTCCAAACTCTGCTCTCTGCAACGATCCTTCTGCATCACAGTCTAAAATATCTGCTCTCTGCCACAGTCCTTCTGCACCCCAGTCTCCAACCTCTTCTCTCTGCTACAGTACTTCTTAACCCCAGTCTCAACCCTCTGCTCTCTGCAACATTTCTTCTGCACCCCAGTCTCCAACCAGTTCTCTCTGCAACTTTCCTGCTGCACCCCAGTCTCTAACCTCTGCTCTCTGTAGCGATCCTTCTGCACCTAAGTCTCCAACCTCTGCTCTCTGCAACAGTCCTTCTGCAACCCAGTCTCCAAACCCTGCTCTCTGTAACAGTCCTTCTGCACATCAGTGTCCAAACTCTGCTCTCTGTAAAAATTTTACTTCACCTCAGTCTCCAAACACTGTTCTCTGTAACAGGCCATCTGCACCCCAGTCTTCAACCTCTGCTCTCTGTAACGATCTTTCTGCACCTGAGTCTCCAAACTCTGCTCTTTTTAACAGACCTTCTGCACCCCATTCTCCAACCTCTGCTCTCTGTAACAGTTCTTCTGGTCACCAATCTACAAACTCTGCTCTCTGTAACGCTCCTTCTGCACCCCAGTCTCCATCCTCTGCCCTCTGTAACACTCCTTCTGCACCCCAGTCTCCATCCTCTGCTCTCTGTAAGAATCCTTCTGCACCCCAGTCTCAATCCGCTCCTCTCTGTAACAGTCCTACTGCACCTCAGTCTCCAACATCTGCTCTCTGTAATGAACCTTCAGCAACTCAGTCTCCAACCGCTGCACTCTGTAACAGGCCTTCTGAACCCCATTCTCCATCCTATGCTTTCTGGAGCAGTCCTTTTGCAAAACAGTATCCTACCTCTGCTCTCTGTAAAAATCCTTCTGCACCTAAGTCTTCAACCTCTGCTCTCTGAAACGGTCCGCCTGCACCCAAGTCTCCAAACACTGTTCTCAACATCAGTCCTTCTGCACCCCAGTATACAACCTCTATTCTCTGTAACAGTCCTTCTGTACCACAGTCTCCAACCTCTGCTGCCTGCAATAGTCCTACTACACACCAGTCTCCAAACTCTACATTCTGCAACAGTCCTTCTGCACCCCAGTCTCCAATCTTTGCTCTCTGTAACAATCTTTCTGTACCTCAGTCTCCAGCCTCTACTCTCTGTAAGAGTCCTTCTGCATCTCAGTCTCCAGCCTCTGCTCTCTTCAACAGTCCATAAGCACCGCTGTCTCAAATTCTGGTCTCTGCAACAGTCGTTCTACACCCCAGTCTCCAACCTCTGCTATCTGCAACAGTCCTTCTACACCTTAGTCTCCAAACTCTGCTCTCTGCAACGAACCTTCTGCACCCTAGTCTCCAACATCTGCTCTCTGCAACAGTCCTTCTGCACCTCAGTCTGAAAACTCTGCTCTCTGCAACGATCCTTGTTCACCTCAGTTCCCAAACTCTGATCTCTGCAATGGTCGTTCTGAACCCCAGTATTCAACCTCTGCTCTCTGTAACAATCCTTCTGCACCTCAGTCTACAACATCTGCTCTCTTAAAAAGTCCTTCTGCACCCCAGTTTCTTACATCTTCTGTCTGCAACAGTCCTTCTTCACTTCAGTCTGAAAACTCTGCTCTCTGAAATGATCGGTGTGCACCCCTGTCTCCAAACTCTGCACTTTGAAACAGTCTTTCTCCACCCCAGTCTCCAACCTCTGCTCTCCGTAACAGTCCTCCTGTAGTGCAGTCTCCAAAATCTTCTCTCTGTAACGGTCCTCCTGCACCCCAGTCTCTAACCTCTGCTTTCTGTATCAGTACATCTGCACCCCTGTCTCCAACCTCTGCTTTCTGTAAGTTCCTTCTGCAACCCAGTCGACAAACTCTGCTCTCTGTAACAAGCATTCTTCCCCCCAGTCTCCAAACTCTGCTCTTTGTAAGAGTCCTTCTGCTCCCCAGTCTCCAACCCCTGCTCTGTGCAATGATCCTTCTTAAACCCAGTCTCCAACGTCCGCTCTCTGCAACAGTCTTTTTGCACCCCAGTCTCCAATATCTTCTCTCTGCTACAGTCCCTCTGAACCTCAGTCTGAAACCTCTGCTGTCTGCAACGATCCTTCTGCACCCCTGTCTCCAAAGTCTGCTGTTCGCAACAGTCCTTCTACACCCCAGTCCCCAACCTAAGTTGTCTGAAAGATCCTCCTGCACCACATTCTCCAACCTCTCCTCTCTGTATCAGTCCTTCTTCACCCCAGTCTCTTCCTCTGCTCTCTTCATGGATCCTTCTGCTTCTCAGTCTCCAAACTCTGCTCTCTGCAATGATACTTCTGCACCCAAGTCTCCAAACGCTACTCTGTGTAAAAGTCCTTCTGTACTGCAGTCTCCAACCTCTGCTCTCTGTAACGGTCCTTCTGCACCCGAGTCTCCAAACTCTGCTTTCTGTATCAGTCCTTCTGCACCCCAGTCTCCAATCTCTGCTCTGTGTAACGGTCCTTCTGCACCTTAGTCTACAACCTCTGCTCTCTCCTTCAATCTTTCTTCACCCCAATCTCCCACCTCTACTCTCTGCAAAAGTCTTTCTACACTGCAGTCTCCAACATCTGCTCTCTGAAACAGTCCTTCTTAAACTCAGTCTTACAACTCTGCTCTCTGCTACTATTCTTCTACACCCCAGTCTCCAAACTCTGCTTTCTGTAATAGTCCTTCTGCATTTCAGTCTCCTACCTCTGCTCTCTGTAACAGTCCTTCTGCACCCCAGTTTTCAATCTCTGCCCTCTGTAAGATCCTTCTGCACCCCAGTTTACAAACTCTGCTCTCTGTAACATTCTTTCTCCACCCCAGTCTCCAAACTGTGCTCTCTGCAACTGTCCTTCTGCACGCCAGTCTCCAACCTGTGTTCTCTGCAATAGTCCTTCTGCACCCCAGTCTCCAAACTCTGCTCTCTGTAACAGTCCTTCTTCACCCCACTCTCCAACATCTTCTCGCTGTTAAAGGCCTTCTGCACCCCAGTCTCCAAACTCTTCTCTCTGTAACAGGCCTTCTGCGTCCCTGTCTCCAAAGTCTTCTCTCTGAAACGATCCTCCTCCAACCCAGTATCCAACCTCTGCTCTGTGAAACAGTTCGTGTGCACCCCAGTCTCCAAACTCTACTCTCTATAAGATTTTTCTGCACCCCAGTCTCCAAACTCTGATCTTTGTAACAGGCCTTCTGCACCCCAGTCTCCAACCTCTGCTCTCTGAAAGAATCTTTCTGCACCTTAGTCTCCATGATCTGCTCTCTTCAACGGTCTTTCTGCACCACAGTCTCCAAACTCTGTTGTCTGCAACAGTCCTTCAGCAACTCAGTCTCCAAACTCTGCTCTCTGCAACATTCCATCTGCACCCCAGTCTTTAACATCTGTTCACTGCAACAGTTCTTCTGCACCCCAGTCTCCAAAATCTACTCTCTGAAACAGTCCTTCTCCACCCCAGTCTCCAAACTCTGCAATCTGTAACAGTCCTTTTGTACTGCAGACTCCAGCCTCTGCTCTCTGTAAGGGTCTTTCTGCAACCCAGTCTCCAACCTCTGCTTTCTGTATCAGTCCTTCTGCACGCAGTCTCCAACCTCTACTCTCTCTAACAGTTCTTCTGCATCTCAGTCTCCTACGTATGCTCTCTGCAAAAGTCCTTCAGCACCCCAGTCTCTAAATTCTCGTCCGTGCAACAGTCCATCTACACCCCAGTCTCCAAACTCTGCTATCTGCAACAGTCCTTCGGCACCCCAGTCTCTAAACTATGCTCTCTGTAACAATCCTACTGCATCTCAGTCTCCAACCTCTCCTCTCTTAAACAGTCTTTCTCGACCTCAGTCTCCAACGTCTGCTCTCTGTAAGATCATTATGCAATACAGTCTCCAATCTCTGCCCCCTTTAACATTCCTTTTGCACCCCTTATCGAAACTCTCCTCTCTGTAACAGGCCTTCTACACCCCAGTCTTTAAAGTCTGTTTTCTATAACAATCCTTCTGCACCGCAGTATCTAAACTCTGCTCTCTACAACGATCCTTCAGCACCCCAGTCTCCACCCTCTGCACTCTGCAACAGTCCTTCTGCACCCCAGTCTCAAACATGTGCTCTCTGAAACAGTCCTTCTGCACCTCAGTCTTAAAACTCTCTTCTCTGCAACGATCCTTCTGCACCTCAGTCTCCAACCTCTACTCTCTGTAACAGTCCTTCTGCACCTCAGTCTCCAACATCTGCTCTCTGTACCAGTCCTGCTAAACCTCGGTCTACAATCTCTGCTCTTCGTAAGATCCTTCTGCAACCTTGTCTAAAAACTCTGCTCTCTGTAACAGTTATTCTGCACCCCAGTCTCCAAACTCTGCTCTCCGTAACAGACCTTTTGCACCCCAATCTCCAAACTCTACTCTCTGTAACAGTGTTTTGGCAACTCAGTCTCCAAACTCTGCTCTCTGCAACGGTCCTTCTGCACCTCAGTCTCCAGCTCTACTCTCTGTAAAAGTCTTTCAGTACCCCAGTCTCAAACGTCTGCTGTCTGTAACGATTTTTCTGCACCCCATTCTCAACGTCTACTCTCTGCAAAACTCCTTCTGCACCCCAGTCTCCAACCTCTGCTCTCTGCAACGATTCTCTGCATGCCAGTCTCCAACGTCTTCGGTCCTCAACAGTCCTTATGCACGCCTGTCTCCAAACTCTGCTTTCTGTCAGAACCTTCTGCATGCCAGTTTAAAAACTCTGCTCTCTGTAACATTCCTACTACACCCCAGGCTCCAACCTAAGCATTCTGCACCAGTCCTGCTGCACCCCAGTCTCCAAACTCTGTTCTCTGCAGCAGTCCATCTGCTTTGCAGTCTCCAACCTCTGCTCTCTGTAACGGTACTTCTGCAATCCAGTCTCAAAACTCTGCTTTCTGTATCAGTCCTTCTGTACCACTGTTTCCAACCTCGGCTCTGTGTAACAGTCCTTCTGCACCTCTGTCTCCAACCTCTGCTTTCTGCCACCTTACTTCTGCACCCCATTCTCTAACCTCTGCTCTCTGCAAAAGTCCTTCTGAAAAACAGTCTCCAACATCTGCTCTCTGCAACAGTCATACTGTACCCTAGTCTCCAAACTCTGCTCTCTGTAACGGTCTTTCTGCACCCCAGTCTCCAAACTCTGCTTTCTGTATCAATAATTGCACCCCAGTCTCCAAAATTTGCTCTCTGTAACATGCTTTCTGCACCTCAGTCTCCAACCTCTGCTCTCTGCGACAGTTCTTCTGCACCCGAGTCTTTAACCTATGCTCTCTTCAAAATTTCTTCTCCACCCCAGTCTCCAACATCTGCACTCTGAAACAGTTCTTCTCCACCCCAGTCTCCAAACTGTGTTCTCTGTAACAGTCCTTCTGTATTACTGTCTCCAAACTTTTCTTTCTGTAACGGTCCGTTTGCACCACAGTTTCCAACCTCTGCTTTCTGTATCAGTCCTTCTGCACCCCAGTCTTTAACCTCTTCTCTCTGTTACAGTCCTTCTGCTGCTCAGTCTCCAAACTCATCTCTCTGCAACAGTCCTTCTGCACCTAAGTCACCAATACCTGCTACCAGAAACAGTCCTTCTAAACCCCAGTCTCCAAACTCCGCTATCTGCAACAGTCTTTCTGCACCCCAGTCTCCAGGCTTTGCTATCTGTAACAATCTATTTGCACCTCAGTCTCCAAACTCTGATCTCTGCAATGGTTCTTCTACATTTTAGTCTGCCAACTCTACTCTCTGTAACATTCCTTCTGCACCTCAGTCTTCCACCTCTGATCTCTTTAAGATTCTTCTGCAACCCAGTCTCTAAACTCTGCCTTCTGCAAAGATCCTTCTGCATCCCAGTTTCCAAACTCTGCTCTCTGTAATACTCCTGTTGCACCTCAGTCTTCAAACTCTTCTCTGTGTAATAAGCTTCTGCAACCGTGTCTCCAAACTATGCTCATTGTAACAGTGCTTCTGCACCCCAGTCTCCAAACTCTGCTCTCAGCAACAGTCCTTCTAAAACCCAGTTTCCAACCTCTCCTCTCTGCAACAGTCCTTCTGCACCACAGTCTCCAACATCTGTTCTCTGAAACAATCCTTCTTAACCTCAGTTCCCAAACTCTGATCTCTGCAATCGTCCTTCTGCACCCCAGTCTCAAAACTCTGCTCTCTTTCAAAATCCTTCTGAACCCCATTCTCAAACCGCTGCTCTCTGCAACGATCCTTCTGCACCCAGTGTCCAACATCTGCTCTCTGCAACAGTCCTTCTTTACCTCAGTCTGAAAACTCTTCTCTCTGCAGCAATCCTTGTGCACCCAAGTATCCAAACTCTGCTTTCTTTAACAGTAATTTTGCACCTCAGTCTCCAAACTCTGCTCTCTGTAACAGTCCTTCTGCACCCCCGTATCCAATCTCTGGTCTCTGTAAGATCCTTCTGCACCCCAGTTTCCAAACTCTGTTCTCTGTAACATTCCTTCTGGTCACCAGTATCCAAACTCTGCTCTCTGTAACAGTCCTTCTGCTCCCCAGTCTTCAACCTCTGCTCTCTGTAACAGTCCTTCTGCTCCCCAGTCTCCAACCTCTGCTCTCTGTAACAGTCCTTCTGCTCCCCAGTCTCCAACCTCTGCTCTCTGTAACAGTCCTTCTGCACCACAGTCTCAAACTACTGCTCTCTGCAACAGTTCTTCTGCACCCCAGTCTCCAACATCTACTCTCTGAAACAGTCCTTCTCCACCCCAGTCTCCAACCTCTACTCTCTGTAACAGTTTTTCTGTACTGCAATATCCAACCTCTGCTCTCTATAATGGTCATTCTGCACCCCAGTCTGAACTTCTGCTTTCTGTATCAGTCCGCCTGCACCCCAGTCTCCAAACTCTGCTGTCTGTAACAGACCTTTTGCACCTCAGTCTTAAAATTCTGCTCTCTACAACAGTCCTTATGCACCCCAGTGTCCAATCTCTGCTCTCAATAACAATCTTTCTGTACCTCAGTATTCAACCTCTACTCTCTGTTACAGTCCTTCTGAATCTCCGTCTGCAACCTCTGCTCTCTGCACCAGTCCTTCTGCACCGCTGTCTCAAATTCTGGTCCCTGCAACAGTCCTTCTTCACCTCAGTTCCCAAACTCTGATCTCTGCAATGGTACTTTTTAACCCCTGTCTCCAACCTCTGCTCTCTGTAACAATCCTACTGCACCCCAGTCTACAATATTTACTCTCTGCAATGAGCCATCTGCACCCTAGTCTTCAAAATCTGCTCTCTGGAACAATCCTTCTGCACCTCAGTCTGAAAACTCTGCTCTCTGCAATGATCCTTGTGCTTCCCAGTCTCTAAATTCTGCTTTCTGTAACAGTCCTTCTGCACCTCAGTCACCAATCTCTGCTCTCTGTAGCAGTCCTTCTGCACCCCAGTCTCAAAACTCTGCTTTCTGTCACGGTCCATCTGCACCGCAGTCTCCAATCTCGGCTCTCTGTAAAAATCCTTCTGCACCTCAGTCTCCAACCTCTGCTCTCTGCAACAATCCTTTTACACCCCAGTCTCCAAACTCTGCTCTTTGAAAAAGTCCTTCTGCACCCCAGTCTCCAACATCTTCTCATTGCAACAGTCCTTCTGCATCTCAGTCTGAAAACTCTGCTCTCTGCAACGATCATTGTGCAACCCAGTCTCCAAACTCTGCACTCTGAAACAGTCCTTCTCTACCCCAGTCTCCAACCTCTGCTCTCTGTAACAATCCTCGTGTAGTGCAGTCTCCAAAATCTGCTCACTTTAAGGGTCCTTCTGCAGCCAGTCTCCAACCTCTGCTTTCTGTATCAGTCCTTCTGCACGCCAGTCTCCAACCTCTGCTATTTGTAACAGTCCTTCTTAACCTCAGTCTCCAAATTCTGCTCTCTGCCACAGTCATCATGCACCAAAGTCTCAAATATCTACTTCCTGCAACATTTCTTCTGCACCTCAGTCTCTAACCTCTACTCTCTGTAAAAGTCCTTCTGCACCTCATTCTCCAACATTTTCTCTTTGTATAATTTTTTTTGCAACCCAGTCTCCAAACTCTGCCCTCTGTAACAGTCCTTCTGCACCCCTTCTCAAAACTATGTTCTCTGTAACAGTCCTTTTGCACCCCAGTCTCAATACTCTGTTCTCTACAACGATCATTCTGCACCCCAGTCTCCATCCTCTGCTCTCTGCAAAAGTCCTTCTCGACCCCAGTCTCCAAACTCTGCTCTTTGTAACAGTCCTCCTGTAGTGCAGTCTCCAAAATCTGCTCTCTGTAACAGTCCATCTGCACCCCAGTCTCCAATCTCTGCTCTTTGTAACAGTCCTTCTGCACCTCAGTCTCCAAACTCTTCTCTCTGCAACAGTCCTTCTGCACCTCAGTCTGAAAACTCTGTTCTCTGCAACGACCCTTCTGCACCCCAGTCTCCAACTTCTACTCTTTCTATCAGGCCTTTTGCACCTCATTCTCCAAAGTCTGCTCTCTGTAACAGTGCTTCTGCACCTCAGTCTACAAACTTTGCACTCTGCAACAGTCCTTCTGCTCTCCAGTCTCCAACATCTGCTCTCTGCAACAGTCCTTCTGTACCAAATCTCCAACCTTTGCCTATTTAACAGTCCTACTGTAACACAGTCTCCAAACTCTGCTCTCTGCAACAGTCCTTCTGTAACCAAATCTCCAACCTGTTCTCTCCATAGCAGTCCTTCTAAACCCCATTGTCCAGCCTCTGCTCTCTGCAACAGTCCCTCTGCAATCCAGTCTCCAAACTTTGCTCTCTGTAACAATCCTTCTGCACCTCTGTCTTCAACCTCTTCTCTCTGCAAATGTCCTTCTACACCACAGTCTCCAAATACTACTCTCTGTAAATGTACTTCTGAACCCCTTCTCCAAACTCTGCTCTCCGTAATAGGTCTACTGCACCACAGTCTCCAACCTCTGTTCTTTATAACAATCCTTCTGCACCCCAGTCCACAAAGTCTGCTCTTTGCAACAGTATTTCAGCACCCCAGTCTCCTAGATGTGCTCTCTGCAAAAGACCTTCTGCACTTCAGTCTGAAAACTCTGTTCTCTACAACGATCCTTCTGCACCCCAGTCTCCAACCACTGCTCTCTTTAACAGTCCTGAAGCACATTGGTCTACAACTCTGCTCTCTGTAAGATCCTTGTGCAACTTTGTCTAAAAATTCTGCTCTCTGTAGGAGTTCTTCTGCACCCCAGTCTCCAACATCTGCTCTTTGCAACGATCTTTCTGCACCTCAGTCTCAAAACTCTGCTCTCTGTAACAGTTCTTCTGCACACCAGTCTCAAACCTCTGCTGTCTGCAACTATCTTTCTGCACACCAGTTTCTAACGTCTGCTCTATCCAACAGTCCTTCTGCACCCCAGTCTCCAAACTCTGCTCTCTGCAACAGTTCTTCTGCACCTCAGTCTACAAACGCTGTTCTCTGCAACGATCCTTCTGCACCCCAGTCTCCAAACTCTGCTCTCTGTAATAGTTTTTTTGCACCTCAGTCTCGAACCTCTGCTCTCTGTAAGATCCTTCTGTAAACCTGGCTCCAAACTCTGCTCTATGTAACAGTCCTTCTGCACCCCAGTCTCCAACCTCTGCTCTCTGCAACGGTCCTTCTAATCCCCAGTCTCCGAACTCTGCTTTCTGCAACAGTCCTTCTGCACTCCAGTCTGCAACTTCTGTTCTTTTTAACAATCCTCCTTCACCTCAGTTACTAAACTATGATCTCTGCAATGGTCCTTCTGCACCACATTCTTCAACCTCTGCTCTCTGTAACAATCCCTCTGCACCCCAGTCTCAAAACACTTCTCTCTACAACAATCGTTTTGAACTCCAGTTTCAAACCTCTGCTCTTTGTAAGAATACTTCTGATCCCCAGTCTACAAAATCTGCTCCCTGTAACAGTCTTTCTGCACCTGAGTCTGACAACTCTACTCTCTTCAACGATTCTTGTGCACCCCAGTCTCCAAACACTGCTTTCTGTAAAAGTCTTTCTGCACCTCAGTCTCCAAACTCTGCTCTCTGCAACAGTCTTTCTGCACCTCAGTCTGAAAATTCTGTGCTCTGAAACGATCCATTTGCACCCCAGTATCCAAACTCTGCTCTCTGCAACAGTCCTTCTGCACCCAAGTCTCCAACATCTGCTCTTTGCAGCAGTCCTTCTGCACCTCAGTCTCAAACTTCTGTGCTCTACAATGATCTTTCTGCACCTCAGTCTTCAAACTCTGCTCTCTGTAACAGTCCTTCTACACCTCATTCTTCAACAACTGCTCCCTGCAACAGTCCTTCTACACTCCAGTCTACAAACTCTGCTCTCTAGAACAGTCATTCTATACACCAGTCTCCATAATCTACTCTCTACAACAATCCTTCTGCACCCCAGTCTTCAAAATTTTCTCTCTGTAAGATCGTTCTGGTCCCCAGTCTCCAAATTCTGCTCTCAGAATCAGTCCTTCTGCACCCCAGTCTCCAACCTCTGCTCTCTGCAACATTTCTTCTTCACCCCAGTCTCAAAACTGTGCTCTCTAACTGTCATTCTGCACCCCACTCTCCAACCTCTGCTCTGTGTAACAGTCTCTCTGTACCTCCATCTCCAACCTCTGCTCTCTGTAACTGTCCTCTTGCACCTCAGTGTCCAACCTCTGCTCTCTGTAAGATCCTTCAAAAACCCAATCTCCAACCTCTGCTTTCTACAATGGTCCTTCTGCACCCAAGTCTCCAAACTCTGTTCTCTACAACACTTATTCTGCACCCCATACTCCAACCTCTTCTCTCTGTAACAGTCCTTCTGTACTGTAGTCTCAAACCTCTGCTCTCTGTAATGGTCCTTCTGCACCCCAGTCTCCAAACTCAGCATTCTGTATCAGTCCTTCTGAACCTCAGACTCCAAACTCTGCTCTCTGCAAAAGTCCTGCTGCACCCCAATATCCAACCTCTGCTCTCTTCAACAGTCCTTCTTCACCTCAGTTTCCAACATCTGCTCTCAGTAAGATCCTTTTGCAACACAGTCTCTAACCTCTGCTCTCTGCATTTGTCCTTCTGCGCCCCAGTCTCCAACCTCTGCTTTCTGTATCAGTTCTTCTGCACCCCAGTCTCCAAACTCTGCTCTCTGTAACAGTCCTTCTCCACTTCAGACTCCAACCTGTGCTCTCTGCAACAGTCATGTGGCACCTTAATCTCTAAATGCTACTCTCTGCAACAGTCTTTCTCCACCCCAGTCTCCAACATCTGCTATCTACAGCAGTCCTTCTGAACCCCAGTCACCAATCTCTGCTTTCTGTATCAGTACTTCTGCACTCGAGTCTCTAACCACTGCTCTCTGTAACAGTTTTTCTGCACCTCTGTCTCCAAATTCTGCTCTCAGCAACAGTCCTTCTCCACCCCAATGTCTAATGTCTTCTCTCAGCAACAGTTCTCCTGCACCCCATTCTCCAACCCCTACTCTCTGCAACAGTCTTTCTGCACCCCAGTCTCCAACCTCCTCTATGCAACAGTCCTTCTGCACCACAGTCTTTAAGATTTGATCTCTGCAACAGTTCTTCCCCACCCCAGTCTTCAACCTCTGCTCTCTGTAACAGTCCTTCTGTACTCCAGTTTCCAAACTCTTCTCTCTGTAACTGTCCTTCTGCACACCGGTCTCCAACCCCTGCTTTCTGTATAAGTCCTTCTGCACTTACTTCTCCAACGTCTGCTCTCTGTACAGTCCTTCTGCACCTCAGTCTCCAAATTCTGCTCTCTGAAACAGTCCTTCTACACCCAAGTTTCCAACCTCTGCACTCCGCAACAGTCCTTCTGCACCTCAGTCTCCAACCTTTGCTCTCTGCAATGGTTTTTCTACACCTCAGTCTTCAACATCTGCTCTCTATAATAGTCCTTCTGCACGTCACTCTTTAAACTCTGCTCTGTGTATGATCCTTTTAATAAAAAGTCTCCAAACACTGCTTTCTGTAACAGTCCTTCTGCACCACAGTCTCCGAACTCTGCTCTCTTTAACAGGCCTTCTGCACACCAGTCTCCATCCTCTGCTCTCTGTAACAGGCCTTCTGCACCCAAGTTTCTGAACTCTGCTCTCTTTAACAGTCCTTCTGCACCACAGTCTCCAACCTCTGCTCTCTGTAACAATCCTTCTGCATGTCACTCTCCAAACTCTGCTCTCTGTAAGATTCTTCTGCACCACAGTCTCCAAAATCTGCTCTCAGTATAAGTTCTGCACCCCTGTATCCAAACACTTCTCTTTTTAACACTTTTTCTGCAAATCAGTCTTCAACAACTGCTCTCTGAAACAGTCTTTCTTCACCCCAGTCCCCAACCTTTGCTCTCTAGAACACTCTTTGTATACCCCAGTCTCCATAATCGACTCTCTGCAACGATTGTCCTGCACCCCAGGCTCCAACGTCTGCTCTCTGCAAAAATCTTTTTGCACCCCAATCTCCGAACTTTCCTCTGTGTAAGATCCTTCCGAATCCCAGTTTCCAAACTCTGCTCTCTGTAACATTCTTTCGGCACCCCAGTCTCCAAAGTTTGCTCTCTGCAATGGACCCTCTGCACCCCAGTCTCCAACCTTGTTCTCTACAACAGTTCTTCTGTACCGCAGTCTTCAACCTCTGTTCTCTGTAAGGGTCCTTCTGCACTCAAGTCTCCAACCTCTGCTCTCTGTAACAGTCCTTTTGCACTTCACTCTGCAACCTCTGCTCTCTGCAACAGCCCTTCTGCACCCCAGTCTTCAAACTGCTCTCGGCAACAGTCATTTCTCACCCCAGTCTCTAAAATCTGCTCTCTGCAACGGTATTTTCCACCGAAGTCTCCAACCTCTGCTCTCTTTAATAGTTCTTCTGCACCTCAGACTCCAACCTCTGCTCTCTGCAACTGTCCTTCTGCACCTCAGAGTCCAAACTCTGCTCTCTGTGTGATCCTTATGAAATCCATTCTCCAAACTATGCTTTTTGTAATGGTCCTTCTGCACCAGAGTCTTCCACCTCTTTTCTTTACAACACTTATTCTGCACCCCAGTCTCCAACCTCTGCTCTTTGTAACAGTCCTTCTGTAAATCAGTCTCCAACCTCTGTTCTTTTTAAGGGTCCATGTGTACACCATCTCAAAACTCTGCTTTCTGTATTAGTCCTTCTGAACCCCAGTTTGCAAACTCTGCTTTTTATATCGGTCGTTCTTCATGCCAGGCTTCAACCTCTGCTCTCTGTTACAGTCCTCCTTCACCCCAGTCTCCAACCTCTGCTCTCTGCCACAGTCCTCTGCACCCAAGTCTAGAAACACTGCACTCTGCAACAGTCCTTCTTCACCCCAGTTTTTAACCTCTGCTACTGCAACAGTCCTTGTGCACCCCAGTCTCTAATCTCTGCTCTATGTAACAGTCCTTCTGCACATCAGTCTTCAAGCTCTGCTCTTTGTAAGAAGCCTTCTGAACCCCACTCTCCACCCTCTGTTCTCTGCAACAGTCCTTTTGGACCTCAGTGTCCAAACTCTGCTCTCTGCAAGATCCTTCTGAAACCCAGTCTACAACCTATGCTTTTTGCAATGCTCCTTCAGCACCAAACTCTCCAACCTCTGTTCTCTAAAACATTTATTCTCCACCCCAGTATCCAACCTCTACTCTCTTTAACAGTCCTTCTGTACCGCAGTCTCCAACCTCTGTTCTCTGTAAGGGTCCTTGTGCACCCAACCTCCAACCTCTGCTTTCTGTACCAATCCTTCTGCAACCCAGTCTTCAAACTTTGCTTTCTGTATCCAGTGTTCTGCACGCCAGGCTTCAAAGTCTGCTCTCTGTAACAGTCCTTCTGCACCCCTCTCTCCAACCTCTGTTCTCTAGAACAGTCCTTCTATACCCCAGTCTCCATAGTCTACTCTGTGTAACGATCTTTCTGCACCCCAGTCTCCAACGTCTGCTCTCTGCAAAATTCCTTCTGCACGCCAGTCTCCAAACATTCCTCTCTGTAACATTCCTTCTACACCCCAGTATCCACGTTTGCTCTCTGCAATGGTCTCTCTGCAGCCCAGTCTTCAACCTTGTTCTCTACAACACTTCTTCTGTACCGCAGTCTTCAAACTCTGTTATCCATAAGGGTCCTTCTGCACCCCAGTCTCCAACGTCTGCTTTCTGTATCAGTCTTTCTTCACCACAGTCTCCAAACTCTGCTCTCTGTAACAGTCCTTCGGCACCTCACTCTGCAACCTCTTCTCTCTGCAACAGTCTTTCTGCAACCCAGTCGTCAACCTCTTCTCTCTTCAACAGTCCTTCCTCACTCCAGTCTCCAAAATATGCTCTCTGCAACAGTCCTTTTCCACCGCAGTCTCCAACCTCTGCTCTCTGTAACAGTCCTTCTATACTGCAGTCTCCAACCTCTGCTCTCTGTAATGGTCCTTCTGCACCCCAGTCTCCAAACTCTGCTTTCTTTATCAGTCCTTCTCTACCCCGGTATCTAAACTCTGCTCTCTGTAA